>NC_056726.1:397619365-397669365 GCF_019279795.1 Protopterus annectens
TCACAGTCACATATCCTAACCTACATATAATCACCATATTGCATAAAACTTGACCAAATGCAGGTTGACTAAATGTAACTCAAAGTTTGCCATGTATTTAATAGCATATTTAATAATACAAAATGATTTAAGAAGCATTTGTATTTCTATCTGGTGCACAGGTCGTGATACTGAGGAAAATATCTTACCAGTAAAACCATTATTATGGATGTATAAGCACAAGACTCCATAACAAGCATTCACCTTTGCTATGAGATTAAAATACAATTTAGTGGGGTTAAGACAAAAATCTTCAAATGAGCAACATACTGTTGACAGAGTTTAATTCCCATTGTCAGCAGTACATATTTCTGGACACTGCACAAATCACCTAAGCAGAACAAAACTACTATGGTCTAAGAGCAATCAGTCACTTTGTATACAATATCAGTGACATAAGAAAACATGTTTAACATTTTGCTTGTTTGTTTATAAGCAGAAATGTGAATTATTTGTCTGAGAAGCAACATAAAAACTGAAATTATTATAATACGTTTTGGGAGGTCAGCCACCCTGGGTTACTATGTTACTAACAAAATACCCCTGAAAGTTAATTCACTAATCAGGGATCCATGAAGTCATGTACATAGTAACCTAGCTTTCAACCAACACATGTCCAAGGTAGTAAGAAAATCCTTCTGTGTTGCTGAACTTATAAGCATGGGCATGGCAATGAGGTCTGGAGAGGTCATCATACCACTATACTCAGCCCTCATCAGACCAATCATAGACTATAATGCCCCCTTTGGTATGTACCTGACCAAACACATGCAGCAACTGGAAAGTCCACAAAGTTTCCTTACAAAAAATAAAACAAGGGAGTAAACAAAATATCCTGTGCTGTTTGTCTGAAAGCCCTGCCTCTTTACGCTTATCATACAGACACCTGAATGGTATTCTTTACCTGGTCGACAAGGCATCCCTAGACTTTGTTAGATGAACCTTTTGCACAGCCACACAACAAACAGAATCAAAACCACTAGAACAAAAAATAAATAAATAAATACATTTTGCTTGTAACGTAAATATGACATGGAGAGAAAGATATGTTTCTCAGAGAATTACCATTCCATGAAACAGACTCCCCATCCATGTGAGGAAGAGTTCCTACTTAACCCTATTTAAGCACAGCTTGGACCAATGGATGGGTAATTGGAAAGTCAGCTCTGGTACAGTGCCTATATCTGTGATGAACAGAGGCAGTCAGAAAATCACCCCTATATAAATCAAAATTGTGGCTACATTTTAGTTACATGGCTAGGCTTACAAGGGTCTAGTGATCATTAGCCTACTATGCACACATGAACCTATGAACCTATGTTGATCATAGCAGCTACTAAAATACTTAAAATAAAACATGAACAAAGAATGGGTACCTAAAACCAAGTACCTCATAATATAGATTTACTGTACACTTTCTGTCCTTACACAGAAGATTGGAGGACAGTATATAAAAGCGTGAACAGCTATTACTGAATAAATAATCTGTTCTTAGTGGGTTCAACAAGCAAGCATTTGTTCAGCTTTGTTTACATAATTATTTGGTTATCATGTCTTTTCAAAATGACATCTAGTTTTGCATGTGCAAAATGAAGACGTCATCATATATTTTCTGTCTGCATGGACCTCTTATGTATATTGTTGCATGACTGCTACTAAGTTACCAAAAACTGAGAATTGTGTTTGACATGACATTTAAAACCAGCACTAATAACACATTAAGCTGTTAGGATTTCAACTAAGCATGATCATACCTCTCATTTGTATGGGTTTTCACAGAATATCTGGATTTTGGCTCTTATTTTTTTTCTGTTCTTCATAAAAAATTGTGGTTTTTTTGGTAAATCATTGAGAGTTGAAGTCACTAAATCATGGCAGTATTTCAGTTTCAGCCTTTATATCCTTTGGAAAGTGCATGTTGACACATCTTTTATTGTTGGAATTTTCTAAGTTTATAAGAGCAATATTTAAAATTTGCCCCTTTTTTAGGGCCTTTGTCCCCCCATTAGTTTGGCTTTGCCCTGATTTAGGGTCATAGGTTCATAGGTAGGTACTAGGCTATCAGCCCTAGGGCCTATACAAGCCCAGCCAAAAAGGTATCCTGGGTTTTGCCACCCAGGAAAATTATTTTCCTGTGCCACTGTCGAGCAGAGCCACAGAAGTGATCCTCAGGGTGAATTTCCTATTTCACATTCAATCATCAAGATTTTTCTTGAAGAGTACTAATGAGGAGCTTTGTTTGATATAGATAGGTAGTTTATTCCAGAGTATGGGAAGTGTCTGGGACAGGAATCTATCCCTCCGGCATGTTCTGTTTGTTGTGGTGACAAGGTTTAGGTCCCTAGAGTGTGTACCTTGGAGGAATTGGGACTTCTTTAAGTGGAGCATGTCCTACAGCTCTGGGTTTGGCCTAGCTTTGTATGTTAGGCAGAGATCACCCCTGAGTAGGCGATATGCGACGGAGAAAAGCTGGAGTTTTTTTAGATGGTCTGCATAGGGCATCTGTTTGAGACCAGTAATCCTCTTTGTGAGGTATTTCTGTGGCCTTTCCAGTTGTTGTAGATGTCTTGTGAGGTACATACCAGAAGAGGTGTTTTACTCTATAATGGCTCTAATGAGTGATGAGTAGAGGGGAACAATGACCTCTTTTTTTCTGCGTGAAACCTTTTGTGATGAGGTGTGCCACTTAGAAGGATTTCCTGACTACTGTGGTGATGTGATTAGCAAAGGAGAGACTACTGTCCACTTGTGTCCTAAGGTCTCTTATCACACTTTGATGTTAAGTATACTACTGCCTATGTTGTAGTTCATGGGTACAGAGTTTTTACCAAAGGGGATGACAATGCACTTTTTGGCATTGAGCTTGAGGCCATGGCTTTGACACCAGGCATCTGTCTCAGTGAGGCCCTTTTGTAGGATGTCCACATCATTAGGAGTTTCAATTATGGCTCCTAGTTTGCAGTCATGTGCGAACTTCATTAGCCAAAGACCTTCTGTGTTAGCCTGTACTTCAGAGAAGTACATACCAAACAGGAGAGGACCCAGAACTGAACCCTGTGGTACTCCACTTGTCACTGGTCTGAAGTCGGATTTGGAGTCTCCTACTTTCACAGTGTGGGTTCTGTCAGTGAGCCAATTGGCAACTCATCTTGTTTCATATTGATTTATACCTAGTTTAGTGAGTGTATCTATAATTCCAGAGTGGGGGATGGTGTCGAAAGCCTTGGCAAGATCTAGATAGGCTGTGTGAACCACCTTACTCTCGTCTACGGCTTTTCTGACTGCTTCAAAAAAGTCTATCAGGTTTAGGAGACATTATCTGCTTTTTACAAACCCAAACTGGGTGGGGTCCAGAGTTTGGAGATTACCAATGTCTTTGTTTATAAGTTCCATGAAGATATGTTCCATGGTCAGGCTTGTCAGGCTAATGGGGCAGTAATTCCCAGGGTCCGTGGTGGCTCCCCCCCTTGTGGAGTGGGATAACCATCGCTGTGCGCCATTCAGCAGGCACAAAGCCTGAGGTGAGGCTATGATTGAACATGGTACTTAGGTGAGGTGCCAGTTCATTCTGTAGTTCATGTAGAATGAAGCCAGGGATGTTGTCTGGGTCCCATGGATGCTGTGTTCTTGACTTTGGAGAGTGTGGTTTTTACCTGTGCATGATTACGGGAACTTTCTTCCGGTATAGATATGGGCTCTTTAAGGGGTGAGAGGGGGGTAAAGTTAGCACTGAACCTAGCTGCCAGGATGTTGGCAATATCAGTTGGGTCTGTATATTTAGTGCCATTGGGCTGTAACTCAGAGCACATCTGAGTGTTGCCATTGAGATTCTTGACACAGCTATAGAATGCTTTGTGGTTGTCTTTAGAATCAGTGGCAATTTTGTTTTTGTAACTTGCTTTGGAGGATTTTATCAGGGATCGCAGCTTCATACTGAGGCTGACCAGGGAGCTCCTCCACTCATGAGATTTTACTCTCTTTTTCAACAGCTTCTTCCTTCTGTTGTATAGTTTGTTTGTGGCAGGGGACCACCAGATTGGCTTCCTTTTTTTTGGAGGATAGCTTCTTGTTTCTGTTTGGGATAGCATGGTCCATGCACTCATGTAAGTGCTTATAAAGTGCAATTGTGTAGGATTCAGTAGTTGTAACTGTATTGTCCATCTGCATGGTTGTCATGAAGTTCACCACTTCTGTCTTACGAAGCATGAAGTTGGCTTTGGAGAAATTTTTTACCGTGGTTTCCTTAATGGGAGCTGGGGGCAGGATGTAGATATCTAGGGTAATTAGCTTATGGTCGGATCGGACCAATGAGGCATTGACTTCAGGTGTGGAACACCAGTCACTCATGTTGGTAATGACTAGATCTAGGATATTGTTACCCCTGGTGGGGGTGTGGATAATTTGATCCAGGGCATTGGAGTTTATGAATTCCAGAAAGCGTTGAGTGAAGGAGTTGGTACATGAGTAGTTTTCCCAGTTAATGGTGGGGTAGTTGAAATTGCCCATTATTAGGGTGTTTGGTTGAACCCTAACATTTTCCAGTACATCAAGAAAAGAGGAGTGGGAATCCTGGGGCATGGTGGGGGATCTGTAGCAAGCTACAATTTGGATTGCAGTTTTGCCCAGAGTTAGTTCCACTTGGATAACCTCAGCTGCATTATGCTGAGCAACTAGCCTGGAGGTGTGGATATCCTTAATGAATATGGACACGCCTCAACCTTTGGTGTTCCAGTCCAGGTTACATGGCCGAAAAGTGTGGTATGAGTTATAGCCTGGTAGTTCAGGGGTGCTGTCTGGAGCCTTGAACCAGGTCTCAGTCACTGCACAGATATCGATGTTCTCCATTTTAAGGAGTGCCTCGAGTGAGTGCATTTTGAGATTTAGACTTCTAGCATTGAGTAGCATCACCCTCAGTTTTTGCTTGCCTGTTCCTGTTATGGTGGTGAATTTGTCATTTGAACCTTGCCTAGAAAAGGCACTATAGGGGCAGCAAGAACCTTAGCCAATATCTAGAATCCCGGGGGTGATAGGTGCAGGCCATCTCTGGCAAAGCATCATGGTCTGTTGACCATGTCATCCCAGGCAAACAGATATTGGATCCCTTTAGAATGACATCAGAAGCTTAGCCAATTGTTGAAGTCAATCATTTTGTCCTTGTTCTGCGGTATCATTCTGGGTGATGGCAGAATGCTACTCAGGACTAGGGTCATCCCTGCCTGGGCTGCAAGATGGAAGAGCTCTTCCATGTCTCTTTTCATGTAGTCCAGGGAGGTACATCTCAGGTTGTTCACACCAACATGGACAATGACAGAGTCATATTTGTACTTGTTGTGGAGTGACCTGAGTGAGTGGGTTATGTGGCGGATCCTGGCACCCGACAGGCAGCTGACAGTAACCTTCTCCTTGTTTAGCCTGGTGAGTGGGATATCAGTGTGCCTGAATATAGAGTCACCTATGACTAGTGTGTTGGGTACATTGTTTTGCCTTATCGGCTGTGGTTGAGTGGCACACTGAGTCTGTGGGCTATGTGTCATTTGGGTTGTGTTGGGAGGTGGAGGTTGCTTGCATTTCTGCTTTGGAGGTCTCTGTTGCTTGAGCAGATTATTATTGAGAGCCTCTGCAAATGTTTTTGTGCTTCTATGTGTGGATTTTGGTGGTGTAGATTTAGTAAGACTATGTGATGAGTATGGTGTGGTGCAAGTGTTTACCTTCTCCTCTTGACTGACAAGTTCAGTCTTGGTTGGAGAGAGCTTTACCTCCAGTTTGGCTAGATAAGTGCATCTCTCACAGGTTGTAGTGTTGGGTGGTAAGAGGAGAGGGTTGTCTGTGTACAAGAGGCAATTTCTACATTGCCCCAAGATGCCCAGATTCATTAGATAGACAGGAGAGAACAGTGGGAGCTGACCGTTGGATATGTCTGAATAAAAAACTATTTTCCTCTAGATAAGTGAGGAAAGTGAGTACAAGAGCTGTTTTTCTCTAAACAAGTTCGGAAAGTAAGCACCAAAACTGTTTTCCTTTAGGTAATGAGGAAGGTTGAGTGCTGTAGTAACTAGAAGGTTATTTAATGCTTACAACAAGTTCTGAAGAAGTACTGATCACGAATAAGCAAATTCAAGTGCTAAAACTAAGAATCTGTATCTGGACTAAAGTAGTTACAGGAAAGGGGGGAAACAAGTGTGAATGTGGGCTTTTAAATCAGGAAGTTGAGAGAGATGTAAAAACTGCCCAAACGGCTAATAACTACAATTTCTGAGCCAGAACCACTCCTTATGTGGTAGATAGGTTACCTAGTGCTTACCACTCCCACTGATAAGCTAGAAGGCTTCCCTCTAACACAGAAAGCTTGGGGGGGCTCAGAAGCTTACATACAGTTCCAGATATAGCAAATCTGAATCTGGACTACACTAGTTACAGGAAAGGTAGGAAACAGGCTTAATTTTTTTTTTAATACAGAAAAGTAGCTACAACAGCAGTAAAAACAATTCAAATGCAGTGCAAGCTAGCACACTTGAGTATGTAGCAATGTTAGACCAAACAGTTTAAAAAATGGCAATTAAATTAAAAATGACTAAAAACAAGTGCAGAAGAAGTCTGTTAGGTAGAATGAGGTAAAGAGATGGGACTGGGGGGGAGTGTCCCAGATCAAATCTACAGCGGGGGTGGGAAACTGCAAAAGCCTCCAAATTTAAACAAGGCAGGAATAGGGAAGGTGGGTAGGGGAAAAATGACACTTTCAGCAGAGATCTGAAAAACTATACAGTGAAGCAAAAATAACAGTGCACAACTCTGAAGTCAGCCAGCAATGATATAAAATTAGTCAAGCAATAATTAACAGTACAAAACTCTGAAGTGTCAGAAAAATATACTTAGCTCTGTATATCTCCAGATAGTTTGAAGAGCACTCTGTCAGGACACAGGAAGGCTCCAGCAATGATATGCAGGCTGTTAAGTTGAAATCTATGAGCATGAAATAAATCCTACTCTGTTAATTACCTTTAATACTGACAACCTAGATCAAAATATAACTATTTTTTTCATCTCATTTAGCTGTACCACAGTTTCAAACATGTTCTGCAAATGCTGCATTTTAATATTTTACTGGCATTCCAGAGGTGTTATACATGCTTTTTAATTACACTTTCAGTTTCCTCCAATTAGAGGTATGCAAATGTGTTTCAGAATGTCCTGCTCCTTAAGATAAATGACGTGCTCATATTATAATCTCTCATCTCCATTATTTCTCTCAGTACGAACTTGATCAGTACATGATCTATTAGGGAGCTACAGAAATTCTTAATTACACATACTGAAATATGCAGCCGATGTGCCTTCTACTTTTATTTTATGATTTCTGTAAGGCAGAATTTCATCTCACCTCTCTCATCCCCACAATTTATTGCAGTGTGTTTACTATTTTGTTAAATTCTCATAATGTAAGACAGAAATCCATGTTTATTTTTCTTAAAGATGTTGTAGATATATATGTGCTTTACTTGCACTGTATTTTCTCATTTGGTATCCCCACTGACTCTGTCCAACATGGTTAATGATGTGAATGTCAATTAAATGAGTTTTCCTGTATTCTTTATATGAAATTATTATACTAATATCCTTAAATGTACAAACATCATTGAAGTCTGTAACAGTTTTAGACTGGACTACACACTCTCTGATATTAACCACTGTTAAGTATGCTATTATAGGAGATCTCCTTTGTGTATTATTTATATAAAATGCATGTCCCTTTCTAAAACTATCTGTGTTAGTAAGCCTACTGAAGTAATGATAAGTGGCTGTAGCAATCAAATAGCATTCCAAGCATAGATAATGATCCATTTTTATTTATTTTTTGAGTGCATGAACTGATCCATTTTGAATCCTTTTCATCCATAACTTAGGCAATAAAAGAAAGTATAAAATAATTGTATATAGATAGCATAAAGTAGCCTGTCGATTAGCATTTTTGTTAGGGAAGTAGGAAGTCTTTGCATATTTGAGGAAAGTAGGAAAGTGTGCTGTCTTCACACATAGGTTCGCAGGTAGGTACTAGGCTATCTTCCCAAAGGTATTTATAAGCCTAGCCAGAATGTGTTGGTTTTCGCCGCCCCCTTAGATTAGTTCCCTGTGCCTCTGACAAGCAGAGCCACTGAAGTGATCCCCAGGGTAAACTTTCTGTTTCCCATCCACTCGTCAAGGTTTCTTTTGAAGAGTGTTAGCGAGGGTCTCTGTTATGTGTAGATTGGAATCTTGTTCCAAAGCATGGGCAGTCTCTGGGACAGGACTCTATCCCTCCAGCACATCCTATTTATTGTTTTGGTGAAGTTTAGATCCCTAGAGCGTGTGGCTCGAGGGGATAAGGTTTTCTTTAGGTGGAGCATGTCCATCAATTCTGGGTTGGACATGGCCCTGTATGTCAGGCAGAGATCACCTCTCAGTAGGCAGTATGCAACCGAATTTCTTCAGTCGAGCTGCATATGGCATCTGTTTGAGGCCAGTGATCCTCTTGGTGAGGTACTTCTGTGGTCTTTCCAGCTGTTGCAGGTGTCTTGTAAGGTACATCCCAATTGGGGTGTTGTACTCTATGATGAGTCTGATGAGTGATGAGTAGAGGGGTACAATGACCTCTTTTAATCTGGATGCACACCCTTTTGTGATTAGGTGGGCCACGTAGAAGGATTTTCTAACCATTTTGGCAATGTGATTATCAAAGGTGAGATTACTATCTATTTGGGTCCCCAGATCCCTTATTACATCTTCCATATTTAGGGGACTACCACCAATGTGGTAGTTTGTGCGTACTTTGTTTTTTCCAAAGGAGATGACTATGCACTTTTTGGCATTTAGCTTGAGGCCATGATTTTGACACCAGGTATCCGTCTCAGTGAGACCCCTTTGGAGGATGTCTGTGTCAGTTGGAGAGTCAATTATAGCCCCTAGTTTGCAGTCGTCTGCAAACTTGGCCAGCCATAGTCCTCCTGTGCTTGCCTGTACTTCTGAGAAGTATATGCCAAACAGGAGGGGTCCAAGGACTGAGCCCTGGGGAATGCCACTTGTAACCGGTTTAGAGTAGGACCTAGCTCCCGCAACTCTCACTATGTGGGTTCTGTCCGTGAGTCAGTTGGCAACCCATCTTGTGACGTAGGGGTTTATGTTCAGGCTGTTGAGCTTGTCTATAATACCAGAATGGGGAATGGTGTCGAAGGCCTTAGCAAGATCTAGGTAGGCTGTGTGTACCACCTTTCCCTCATCTTTAGCCTTGGTAACTGTCTCAAAGAAGTCCACCAGGTTTAAGAGGCATGCTCTGCCATTAACAAAGCTGAACTGGGTACGGTCTGTTGTTTGGAGATTCCCAATGTCTCTGTTAATGAGTTCCATGATGATGTGCTCCATAGCCTTGCAGACCAAGCTAGTCAGGCTTATAGAGTGATAGTTACTGGGGTCTGATGTGGCTCCACCCTTGTGGTATGGAATAACCATTGCTGTGCACCACTCTATGGGTATGTAGCCTGTGGAGAGGCCGAGTTTGAACAATGTGTTTAGGTGAGGGGTTAGTTCATCTTTGAGCTCGTGTAGGACACAGCCTGGGACACCATCCAGTCCCAGTGTTTTTGGCTTTGGAGAGGGCTGTTTTAACCTGAGTGTCTGTGATTTCAGGGACTCTACATTCTTCTGGTATGGTTATGGGACCTTTTGGGGTTGAGGGGGGGGGGGTGAAGTTTGCGCTGAACCTGTCTGCCAGGATGTTGGCGATATCGGTTGGTTCAGTGTATTTTGTGCCATTCTGCACTAATTCTGAGCAGATCTGAGCATTGCCACTTAGATTCTTGACAAAGCTATAGAATGCCTTGTGGTTATCTTTGGATTCCTTGGCAATTTTTCTTTCAGAGCTCGCCTTGGATGATTTTATGCGGGATCGCAGTTTCTTGCTGATACTGATCAGGGATGTCTTCTCTTCTTGGGATTTTACTCTTTCCTGTACTAGTTTCCTCCTTCTATTGTATAGCTTGTTTATGGCAGGAGTCCACCAGACTGGTTTCCTTTTCTTGGAGGAGTGAGCCTTGGTTTTTCTTGGGATGGCACGATCCATGCTTTCTTGTAGGTGCCCGTAAAATACATTAGTAAAAGATTTTGCAGCTGGACAGCATTATCCTTCATCATGGGGGCCTTGAAACTTTTCACCTCGGTCTTAAGTAATGTGATGTGAAGTTTGCTTTTGAAAAGTTTTTCACAGTGATTTCCTTGTCCAGGGGTGGGGGTGGAATGTGGATATCCAAAGTGATTTGTTTATAGTCAGATCTAACTAGCGAGGGGTTGACCTCCAGTGTGGAACACAGGTCGCCCATGTTGGTGATGACCAGGTCCAATATGTTGTCACCTCTGGTGGGAGTGTTGACCAGTTGAACCAGGGTGTTTGAGTTTATAAATTCTAGGAAATGTTGGGCAAGGGAGTTAGTACTTGAGTAGTTCTCCCAGTTAATGTTTGGGTAATTGAAATCACCCAATATTAGGGTGTTTGGTAGGACCTTTATGTTTCCCAGTGTTTCCAGAAATGTGGAATGAGGGTCCTGGGACATGGTGAGTGATCTGTAGCAAGCTACAATTTGAATTGCAGTTTTTCCTGTTGTTAGTTGCACATAGATGATCTCTGAAGCATCGTGCTGTGCCACTAACCTGGAGGTGTGGGTATCCTTGATGAATATGGATATGCCCCCGCCTTTTGTATTCCGGTTTGGGTTCTGCGGCTGAAATGTATGGTATGAGTTGTAGCCTGGTAGTGCTGGGGTGCTCTCTGGAGCCTTAAACCAGGTTTCTGTTACTGCACATATATCGATTTTCTTCATACTGAGGAGTGCCTCGAGTGTGTGCATTTTGAGGTTTAGACTTCTGGCATTGAGTAGCATTACTCTCAGTTTTTTGTTACTTGTGCTATTTAAGGCAGTGGGTTTGTCTTTTGAGCCTTGCCTCAAAAAGTTACTATAGGGATGGCAAGAGTATTCGAAAGCCTAAGGGTGACAGGTGCAAGCCGTCTCTAGTGAAGCAGCGTGGCTTTTAGAGCATGTCATCCCAGGTAGACAGACACTGGATCCCCTTTGAATGACACCAGAGACTTAGCCAATTGTTGAAATCGAGAATTTTTTCTTTATACCGTGGTATTATTCTTGGTGAGGGCAGGATGCTACTCAGGGTCAGGGTCATACCAGCCTGGGCTAAGTGATCAGAGAGCTCTTCCATGTCTCTTTTCATGTAGTCCAGGGAGGTATGGCTCAGGTCATTCACACCAACATGAACAATGACAGAGTCATATTTGTACTTGTTCTGGAGTGACCCGAGTGCTTGTTTTATGTGGCAAATCCTAGCACCCGACAGGCAGCTAACAGTAACCTTCTCCTTATTCAGCCTAGTGAGTGGGATGTCAGTGTGCCTAACTATAGAGTCACCTATTACTAGTATGTTGGGTATGTTATTTTGCCTTAAGGGCTGTGATTGCATGGCACACTGGTTTTGTAAAGTATGTGTTTCATGGTTTGTGTTGGGGGTGAAGGTTGCTTGGTCATTTGCTTTGCAGGTCTCTGTTGGTTTTGAAGATTTTTATTTAGAGCCTCCGAGTATGTTTTCATGTATTTATGTTTGTTTTTTGCCGGTGCTGATTTAATGAGTCTATGTGAGACTGGTAGTGTGATGCAAGCATTTCCCTTCTCCTCTTGGCTGTCTGATCCAGTCTTGGGTTGAGAGCGCTTAGCCTCCAGATGGCTGTATAATTGCATCTCTCGCATGTATTAGTGTTTGGTGGTAGGAGGAGTGGGTTGTCTGTGTACATGAAGCAGTTGTAACATTGCCTCAAAATGTTCAGATTCATCAGTTGGACTAGAGAGTACACCTGAAACTGCCCTTTGGACATGCCTGGATAGGTACAGTGAACTGTTTTACTGGATGGCTGGTAAGGTCAAATAGAGAGCCTAGTCCTTCTGTACAGTACAGGAGGGTCTAGTGCTAGGGTTTATACGTGCTTGCTATAAGTTTTGAGCAAGTGCTGGGCTGAGAAATGAATGGCTTGAGTGCTTAAGTAGAAAGTTTGTCTTGTTCCAAGGGAAAAATTGAAGAGGAGACTTTGTGGAGCCGGGAATAGTTTTACCCTAGCTAACTGGCACTGCCCAGCACGCAAAACCGGGCAAATGCGGTATTTATAGCAGGGAAATGAAAGAGATAGAAATTAGCTCAAAATGGCCAATAAACTACTAATTTCTGGGCTGAAACCACTCCTCCAGGGACAGATAGGCTGCTCAAAGCTCCCCTCTCTCACACGTGAACAGAGAAACTTCCTTCTATCCAAGTAAGGTATGGGCAAACACAGAAATTTGTAACACAGCCCTGAATTCAGCACTAAACTGAAAACTGGACTATACTAGCTTAGAAAGGTATATATATATATATATATATATATATATATATATATATATATATATATATATATTGTTTTTTTTTTTTCAAAAAATAAAGCAGAGACAATCAAAAAAACACTTTAATTGCACAGAAAAGGATACTCGTTGTTATATATCGCAGATCAGAGTTGTAGTCAATGCCTCTAGTAATAAAGTAGGCAGAAACACAAATGCAGTAAAAGCAGATGAATAAAGTGCAATTTATATATAAAACAATAGAACTGATTTAAACAAGTTACCCAAGTAACCAGAAAAAAAAAGCTCAAAACTGAGCCCTGTTCCAGCAGTCTTCAATCAGACAAGTTCTAACTGCACACTCCTGCTACTAGGGTGCAGGGGAGCCTTCTCCAAAAAAAGATGGCCTGGATCAGTGCTCAAGTTATACAAACAAAGCTAGATTCAGCAGGCCTGAATCTAATCTATGCTACAGCAACAAGGTGCACCAATTTCAGAAAGAAACAGTTCAAATAAGCAGGCACAATAAGCCTGTGACCAGAAATTTACAGCTCAGAAGGGCAGAATCCAGCCTCTCCTCCCACAAGAGTGCAGACCACAACCTTCTTAATGTAGAATAACTGGCCTGAACCCCAAGTGCTTAAGCCAGAACAAATACACTTTTAGAATAGCAGACACTGGGCCTTCAATCAGCAATTCCCACCTTAGAAGGATCTAAGCTATCTGTCCTGCCACAACAGTGCAAACCTTCTTAATGTAAAACAACTGGTATGAAGCCCAAGTGCTTAAACCAAAAGACTTAGAATAACAGTTACAATTTAATCAGGCTACTACCAAGCAGTAATAAATGCAGCAGAATAAATAAAACTGAGTACTTTTAAGAAAAGCAAAATAAAGTAGGAGGAAACACAAATACAGTAAAAGCAGATGAATAAAGTACATTTTTTAAGTGCAAGGAGAGAGGAAGGAAGAACCTAAGTGGGTTGGCCTTTTCAAATCTTCTCTCTGATCTCAATGTACTCGGTTAAGTGAGCAAATGAGATGGACCCAGGAGGAGTGTTCTCAATGTACTCGGTTAAGTGAGCAAATGAGATGGACCCAGGAGGAGCAGGCAGTTCCAGAGCCACCAACACAGGAACAGGGAGGGTGCAGGGGTGGCCCGTGCTATTGGACTGCCAGACTGCAGCATCGGGGTTGGACTGCAACATCAGCAGTCTGGTCAGGGGAAGATCTCACGACGGGCAGGGTCTGGTGTGGATTTGCGCAGCTTACTCAGACAGGGATTTATGGTGGTTTGCTACAAGGTGTGTGTGTGTGAACAGGGATTTATGGTGGTTTGCTACAAGGTGTGTGTGTGAACAAGGGATTTATGGTGGTTTGCTACAAGGTGTGTGTGACCAAGGGATTTATGGTGGTTTGCTTGAAGGTGTGTGTGTGTGAACAGGGATTTATGGTGGTTTGCTACAAGGTGTTTGTGCTACAAGGTGTGTGTGTGTGAACAGGGATTTATGGTGGTTTGCTACAAGGTGTGTGTGTGAACAGGGATTTATGGTGGTTTGCTACAAGGTGTATGTGTGAACAGGGATTTATGGTGGTTTGCTACAAGGTATGTGTGTGAACAGGGATTTATGGTGGTTTGCTACAAGGTGTGTGTGTGAACAGGGATTTATGGTGGTTTGCTACAAGGCGTGTGTGTGTGTGAACAGGGATTTATGGTGGTTTGCTACAAGGTGTGTGTGTGAACAGGGATTTATGGTGGTTTGCTACAAGGTGTGTGTGTGAACAGAGATTTATGGTGGTTTGCTACAAGGTGTGTGTGTGAACAGGGATTTATGGTGGTTTGCTACAAGCTGTGTGTGTGAACAGGGATTTATGGTGGTTTGCTACAAGGTGTGTGTGTGTGAGAAAATGCCCCAGGTTTAATATACTGGTGGTTAGACTCATGGTGGTGTGGTAGGGAATACCTCAGGCTTGAACCCTGTACCTTGTATGCAGGTGTTAAAGAGGTGAATTCCCTACCCACCACCATTTGTAAAAAAATTGCAGATTTTTGCTTCATATTTGATCTGATCTGTTCCTCATAATATCTGTGGTTTGTAAATGCTGCAATGCTTGATATTTGATGGTGCAGTGGTAGCAATGTTGCCTCACAGCTGCAGGTTCTCAAGTTTGATTCTTGGCTGGGGTGCTGTCTTTGTGAGGTCTGTATCTTCTCCTTGTGTTTGTGTGGGTTTGCTTTTGTGTCCTCCCATGTTACAAAGACATGTCTGCATTATTTCTTCCTGGGCCTCTGCTGAAAATTGTTTTTTTGTTCCAAGTCAGACTGTCCTGATTAACAAATGTTAAATAAAATTGACAGGCATTTGAATTTCAGACTTTAGGTTTCTGAATGTTTAACTCCTTGCATATTTGATGGTGCAGTGACAGTATTGTTGCCTCACAGCTATAGGTTTTCTGGTTTGATTCTTGGCTGGGGTGCCTTCTGTGTGGAGTCTGCATCTTATCCCTGTGTTTGTGTGGATTTGCTCTGGTGTCCTGCCATTTTACAAAGACATGTGTCTACAGTATTTCTCCCTGGGCCTCTGCTGAAAATTATTTTTGTTCCATCAGAAGTAAAACTGACAGGCATTTGAATTTCAGACTTCATATTCTTCAGAAAATACATAGTAAAACAACTTTTTATTCTAGCAATAAATATATAGTAACACAACCTTTTATTATAGCAATTTTCTAAGTTTATAAGATGACTATTTGAAATTTGTCCTTATTTTTGGGACTGTATTACCCCGTTATTGGCTTTGTCCAGGTTTTTTGTGCTAAGGTTGACAGCTATGGCAAGAACAGAATTCACTGAATATGTTTGAGAGCTGTATTCCCTCATTACTGGGTTTGTCCAGGTGTTTTGTGCTAAGAGGTTGACAGCTATGGTGAGAACTGAATTCATTAAATGATAGCCATTTAAGTTTCAGTCTTCCTCTCTTTCACAAAGCAGCTGATTTGGTGTAGTTGTTGCTCTGACTGTTTTGCACAGGGACCTTGGCAGTAAAATGTATGGTGGTAACACAGCATTTTATTCTAGCAGCTTTCCAAGATTATACAAGCAATGTTTAATGTGTCCCTGGTTTTTGCCCTTTTGACCCACCCCAATAAATTTGGCTTTATCCAGATTTCTTGTGCTGCGAAGTTGAGATGCAGTTGAGTATTGAGTAGATTTTACAAGGAGCTGAGAGCTGCAGGGGAAGAGGAGTTTAGTGCTGATTGAGTTAAGTTAGCTCGCATTGCTAATAGCACAACAGGTTGTGTACTTGCTTTTGATGCAGAAGGTTGTTGGTTCTACTCCCATAAGGGGTGAATGCTGCCGTACTGAAAATTAAGATACTAACTATGAGCCTGTTATCAGTTTGCCATCCATTTCCTATTGCAATATTACTAGCTTATTTTTAATGTAATTTAGGCAATTTATTCCTCAAGGGCATCAGACACTTTATTTTTCGATGAAACCATGAAATATAAAGGTGATTGCTAGCAGCAACCTCTTCATTACAGATTTATTTAATGTGGAATTATTTAGATGACTTTTTTACTACTTCAGAGATTGTGCATATTTACTGATAATGGTGGACTGTAGAATTGTGCATATTTACTGATAATAGTGGACTGTAGAAGTTTGAGTAGACTTTTATGATGGCAATGTTCTGAATTGGGCAGTTTTGTCATTGGTGTATGCATTTTGTTTCATTGTTTACTGGAAAAATGTTCAAAGCAATAGGAAGGTGTATCAAAGAGCACATGTATGTTTCATATGCAAGGGGCCTATGATTTGAAAACAGCCCAGAATTAACCTTTATCTGCCATGGGTAAAATGTATTTTCTTTGAATGTGGGTTTCAATGTTGTTTCAATGAATGTGAGTTTCAATGGCAGAGAAGTTTTAATGCCAAGTTTGTTTAGCAGATGTCTTGGTGTTTGTGCTGTAAAATGCAAAATAAAACTTTCAAATGAAGTTCAAATCATCATAGAAGTAAATCAGTATGCATGTTAGTGTTTATGGTAAATGGAGTGAAATAGCCAAGTAATGGATCATTGGAATGGCTGCAGGGGTCAGCTCCATTCGACCATGGTTTTGTGAGGGGGAAGGGCAGCAAACTTAGGCAGCCCCAGCTGAACCATACCTCCCAACTGTCCAGATTTTCAAAGAATGAATAGATTTTTTTGCTTCTTATTTTTGGTTTGTTCTTCATAAAATTTGTGGTTTTCTGGCAAATCATTTAGGAATTAAGTCACTAAATAATGACACACTGAGTTTCAGAATTCATAACCTTCAGAAAAATGCATGCTAAAGTAAGACCTTTTCTATCAACTGTCTCAGTTTATACAAGAGCAATTTTTAGTACTGTTTATATGTTCCCCCAATATATTTGGCCTTGTCCAGATTTATTGCATTAACAGGTTGAGAGGTACATGCAAATAAATTGCTTTATAGAATTAGACATAGCCAAACCTCTCAACTGTCCCTGATTTTGGCTCAAAATGTTGCTCTTCCCCTAATGATCCCTCTGCAAAATAGCAATTTTGGAAGAAAACATGGAGGGTTTATAATTAAGAAATAACTGTAATAATCAGTTAGATTACTTTTATTTCAGAAATGCATGTAGATTCTTTTATTTTGTCAGCTGCTCAAGTTAGCAGTACTAATATTAAAGTATCCCTTCTTTGACAGGTTCCCAGCTGTATTGTGTTGCTATTTTATATTTTTACATCACATTTTTGGTCCATTTTTCATAAAATTGTGTTTTTTTGGTGAATTAGTGACAAATCATCAAAGACTGAAGTTAAAAAATAATGACAGACATTTGAGTTTCAGATTTCATACCATTCAGAAAATTCATACTAATGCAAGACCTCTATTATGTTTTTTAAGTTTATAAGAGCGATATTTTAAAAATTGTCCTTATTTTTGGGCCTTTGTCCCATTTCTTTGTATGGCTTTGTCCAGATTTCTTGTGCTGAGGTTGAGAGGTATGACAAATGTGTCAGGGCCATCACAAGTCAGCCAGAGACATTTCAAACTGTGACATACTTGTTATACCCCAATCCCCCATGTAGTGACTCTGGATGTGTCGAAGCAAGGCAAGAAGTAGTTATGCAGTGTAAATGTGCAGAGAATCCCACCCATCCAAGGTAGACACAAGTACTAGAGTGGCTTTTCATCTGTCCTTGATTTTTACAGAACGGCCTGGTTTCTGTCATATTTTTTGTACTGTTGATTTATGTTTATTACTCAAAGTGCCTGTTGCTCTGTGTTTAAGTCGCAATACTTTAATGACCATTAGGAAAGCTTGGCTGAGATTGCAAGATGCAAGTAAGCTTTAATAAGCATACTGTTAAAGAATTGCCAACATTGAAAGCCTTTCTGTTGCCATGTAGAGAATACTTAACTAGATAATGTATAAGCCTTGGGTATTGAAATGCATATGCCAGTATTTGTAATAAAGGACAGGATTACATTATTTTAAGAGTCTCATTACACTTGGAGACTTCCAGTCATCTCTGCAGGCTTTACCCGTAAACAGAATGCCAATCGTGTGGTCCATAACCTGTACAGTAATCCTTTTAGTGTGGTCCATAACCTGTACAGTAATCCTTTTAAGCAATGTATCTTGAGCTTATTTCTTGTTTGCTTTTCATTTTTTACTTTGATCATGTTTTCCCCATGAAACAAGTAGATGTCAGGCAGCAGGTCTTTTTTTGGATAAGGAGCATTTTTACAAGTCGGGGCATCAGAGATTTCTACTTTCAGCATGTTACTTGGTATTTTAATAAAGCTGAATATAAATTATAATTAGAACTGCAGTGCAAGAAGTGGTTTGAGTTGAGTGCTGCTTGTTTTTCTTATACTTGATTTTGATTGGCATTCCATTAATGTATTTAAAAAAAAGTAATTTATTTTTTCATGCCTCACAACCTTTTTTGTTTCCATCTAGATATTAAGCTGTCATGCAGCCAATGCATTGAAATATTTTTATTCATCTACACTTTATTTTGTCTTGATTGGACTCTCATAATGACGGTTTGGCACCCACGGCAGTATATTTAGTTTTTGTGGTTTTGAGCATAGCTCCTCCCCTTTCTAGTTGGCTGCACCCCTTCCCATTGACCCCACCCATTCATCTGTCTCCTGCAGCCCCCCTTTGATTTGAAGTCACCAGCCGCCACTGGGAGGATGGGTGGGGAACTAACTGCAGAGAGACACACACAACACACTGTTCAATGAAACACCCAATTAGGAAACAGAAAAATGAAAATACAGTACTTTTAAAACTGCAAGTTTGTACTTAACAGAAGACTAAAATACACTACTGCAAGTTTTGCTTACCTTCAGCTTCTAATGCAGATGTTTGTAGCCAAGCACGTCTCTCAGAAGTTGAGCATAAAATGTACAAATGTAAAATGTAATGGTTACACAGACTGTAACCAGAGATCTGTAATGAGCCCTGTATCCTGCACTTTGAGACAGAATCATTAAATATTGAACAACTATGCTGCTTCAAGTCTGATTTTGCTATCAGTAAACACATACTGCAACAGCATAAAAAAAACAAGAAACACATTCCAGGTATAGCAAACAACTGCCTGCTATGGAAATGGTACATTTTTAACTGAGAGAGGCTAACTGAGAGGTTAGAGAAGAAGAAAAAATATGTGTTGAGAAAGATGATGAGATAGCAAATTGTTAGCCAAAATGGTAATGTGAACATTTCAGGGGAAAGTTTGCAGGACCCCTGATCTTGCACAGGAAAGCATATATACTTCAATTGCTCCTACTAAAAGATATATTACTGGATGCATTAGTTTAAAAGCAGTTTCAAATCATAATCTGTCAAACAATACTTAAGCTTTTTCAAAGCCTGGAGCTTGTTCAGAGAATTAGTCATATCTCTCAGCAGGCTACATTTGATGTAGAAAAGGAAAGAAGCACTTTTTTATTAACATCAGTTTTATATTTCAAGTCAGTTCTTAATGCTGTGAAAGGCTTTAAAAGAACATTTTAGAATAAAAAAAAAAAAACTATGGTATGGAAAGGATAGTCAGTTTATTAACAGTTTAGGAGAGAGGAATAAGTAGGGTAGAAGAGTAATAGCTGAAGAACTTGAGGTTCAGATTCTTAACTGTGCAAAAAATGAAAAACCTTGTATCTGTTCAATATGTGAAGATGAAGAAAATTTATTCAGCTATCTAGGTAACATGAAACTGTAATCTGTCTCTTACTAGGTGGCATGGAAATAATCTAGTGCAAGAGAAATTTCAATTTTAAATTAACCAGAAAAAAATAACAATACTTTGAATTTTAATACCTCTATGAATTTTAATAACTCTAAGATGAGGTACATAGAAGTACAGCATGAGAATTGCAGCTTAGCAGATAGGAGGTTTAAAATTTCAATAGTGTGTTACTAGACATATTTGACTAATTATGACATCATGCCCCAAATTTTTTCAGGTTCAGTTTTCAGCAATTATCTGATTTGCTGCAGATAAATTACAGTGCTATTGACTGAGTAGTCTAAACATGGCTTTATACAGCATATCTAATGTCATTTTGGAAAAGTGTGATTTGTTTAAAACAATAAAATTACAAGCTTATGGGAAGTCTAAAGCAAGTTAGAATAGTTTCTAAGTCCTGTGTATTCTATTCTAACCCAGCTCATTTGCTCTTGGATGGTACAGTGATGAAGAGGGAGGTATCCTTGTAAACTGCAGCACAGAAAGACCATAGTAACAGCGTCACTTGGAGAGAGACCAGTGACATATGTTGCAACATTTTAGGTATCTGTGAGCCAATGATTACACAAGGAGCTGACCCAGTTTTTAAATTCTTGTGCTAGCGCTTCTAGTAGATGTAACACAGTTGGATGACATTCAGTCTTGCAGCTATAACTGCATGGAAGCAATCTTGAATAAGAGGAATAAAACCATTTGAGCAGTAATGTTCATGTTTAGTAATTAGAAAAATAAAGCTCGCTATAAGACTTAAACTGAAAGAAAAGCAAACATTTAAATTTAACGTTTTGGGACTTCTTGCACAGAATGGGTGCATTGCCTGAGAAAAAGGTGACAACACATTACATGCCTGCAACATAGCAAAAACCCTGTATCCAATTATAGATTTGCAGTTCATCAGTGTGCAGATAAGATTTCTCCCTTCCTTCCTTTATTTTTCTTTCCTTCCTTTCATTCTTTTTCCTTCATTGCTGAAGTAAAATCCATTATATTATGCCATTTTTCAGGGAGTACTAAAAGTTGCATTTATACTGACTAAGAGAATTTGGGCAAGTCACCTAGGAAACCATTTTATCTCAAGAAGAATATTTTGAACTCTATATTGTAAAAAACAATTGAAAATGCTATAATGAAGTAAGAGGTGCATGAATTTCAAGAAAGATTTCAAATTATAGTATAATAATGAGGAAATTCCTTTTGTAGCTAGTGAGCATATTGTTGGAATGGCTACTTCATACAAGAAAGCTGAAAAATATAGTGAGTAACAGTGAAACAACAGAGTTGTTTCTATCACTAGAGGCTGTAAAAATGCATAGAATGTCATGATGCTTAGTAAACCATAGCATCCCAATGATGTTCACATATTACAGAAATGGCTGACACAAACAAATGATTGGTGCCAAACTCACAGACTAAAACATAATGCAAAAAAATAACTTATTATCCCCTTTGGCAAATAAGTAGTGCCTGCTAAATATGATTTAGTTAGTACCCCTCTAAGCTCAAAGTCAGAGGTGTGAGACTTGGGAACACAGATTGATGGCAATCTAAACTTTGATCACCATGTGTCCTTAGTGGTAAGAAAAGCATTCTACAGTGCACATCTCATAAATAAGCGCATCTTATCCAAGACCAGGGAGGTTATAGCTTCACAGTGCTTGACCCTTATTAGACCACTAATTGAGTACAGTGCTCCCTTCTGTATGTACCTCACCAGATACCTGCAGCAACTGGAGAGACCACAGAGGTTTCTAACCAAGAGAATCTAGGACCTCCAAAACACTACACACATGGAAATACTGAAAGCCCTGTCACTGCACTCTGTATCCTACTGACTGCTGAGAGGCGACCTGTGCCTGGCCTACAGAGCAGTCTCAGACCCTGCCTGATGGAAATGCTGCACATCTGCAAATCAAATGGGACAAGAGTCACTCACTCTAGGGATTTCAACCTTAGCTGGTGACATTAACAGAACATGCTGGAGAGGTAGATATATCTCCTAGTGACTGCTGCTGCTCTGGAATAAACTCCCAATTCACGTGAAGCAGAGCTCCTCAATGACCCTATTCAAGTGCAACCTAGACAATTGGATGGGAGACCATAAATTCATCCTGGAAGTGGCCCTTATGTCCCTCATGGACAGGGGCAGTAAGGGCTAATCACAGAATCGCTCTGCTACCAATGCCAATCTAATAATGGTCAATAAGGGTACTCAGGTTATTACAAGGCTAGGCTTGTAAAGGCCCTAGGACTATTAGCCTAGTAGTCTCCTATGAACCTACAAACCTATAAGTAAGACAGAGATGTTGGGGATGTGTTTTTTGAGATCCTGATTTGATCTGAAGTCTCTATAAGAACTTTGTACCAAACAACATGCAAGTAACTATAGCTAGCTCATTACATAGCTCGTAAATTCATAGAAGGTTACTAGGCAAATGGCACTAGAGCCCTTATAAGCCTGGCCATATTTATCCTGCGTTTCCCCAATTGTCGGTGGTTAGGTGAATGAAGTTCACAGACGTAAGGGTCTATGGTAGTTAATAATAAATAACATTCCAAAGATATGCAATAGGTGGATTGGCCACTGTAAGTTGGTCATATCTATGAGCATACCTCTGAATTGTTCAGATTTTTTCTTCACATTTTTGGTCTGTTCCTCAAAAAAAAAAATCATGATTTTCTGGAAAATCACTGTGATGATCTGATGATAGAAGTCACTAAATAAAGACATACATTGAGTTCCAGGCTTCAAATCCTTCAGAAAAATGCATGTTAACACAAACCCTGTTATTCTAGCAACTTTCTAAGTTTATAAGAGAAATAATTAAAATCTGTCCCTATTTTTGAGCCTTTGTCCCACCATTTTGTCAGGCTTTGTCCAGATTTCTAGCGCTAAGAGATTGAGAAGTATGTGTATGAGTGCGCAAGCAGGTGTGTGTGTGTGTGTGTGTGTGTGTGTGTGTGTGTGTGTGTGTGTGTGTGTGTGTGTGTGTGAGTGTGTGTGTGTAAGTAGTAATACTGTCTTCAAAATGCGGTCTTACTCAGCATGTTGAAATGTTTCCTACCACAGTTATTTAACAAATATGAAAAATTATATTTCAAAATATGAAAATTATCATAATTTTCATAACCCGAGTCATAACGTAATATCTGTACATCTGAGTACAGCATGCAATTACAGTTCTTTTACTGTGTTGTAAGTAGTGAAAAGGTTTTCATGAAATTTAATAGAATTTTACTTACCATAGTGGTATTACGTGGCCATAGTTGTTTTCCATCCTTTGTTACTAGGTGCATGTTTCCAGTATATCATGCATTGCTGCCATCATGCCATTGTGCAGATCAGTCAAGAACAGGTCAATCCCATCTTCATTTAGGTGAATGCCATCACTTCTGAAAAGGAGAACATGTTCTGCAGTGATGCTTTTATGGCTGATTGTTGATCTATCATCTCTGCGCATAAAGTAATACATGAACCCATTCAGTAACCCTCTGGCCTGTGTGCTGCCCATTGGCTGGTTTGTATTTTTCCAGTTCGGGAGAGGAATTATGTCAGACTACACAAAATGACAGAGTGGCCACCACAACTATATGTGTTCAAAAATCATCTTGATTTGAAACCTCAGCACTCTAAGTGGATGAGTGATGACATCATTTACTCCAATGTGCAACACAAGAATGTCAGCCTCAGGGTAGATGGAACACTTCTCTTCCAATGCCTGCAGGAGTGCACCCTAATCCTTCACACTAAATGTGGGGAAGCTCAAGTTGTAGTATTTGTCATTTCTGGAGGCATGGCTGGCAGCCCAGTGAACGTAAGAATGACCACACGCCCATAATCTCACTTGTTGCTTCTCTGCTCTTGAAGCCATGTCACTGTCACAAGGTAGAAGCACCTGCACAGGGAAGAAATGCAAATCGGTTACTGATGGTGTTTGAGACATTTATTGCATTACTACATATACATGTATATAATATGCATTACCTTTTTTGCCAGTCCAAATCTTCACTCCTATCCAATATGGCATTATTCTTTTGATAAGGTTTATAATTTGCAACCATTATGCAGAGGTAAATACCTACCAACCAAGCCAACTGATGCACACACCATCAGAATGGTAGTAGGCAAAACTCACTGTAAGCAGACACATTCTTGCCCTAGCCAAAATACTGCATGAATGGATTCTGATAAGGGAATACAGAAAGGGCACATGAAAAGAGAAAAAGTAGGGTAAGGACCACCATTCAACTAATGACTCCACATTGACAGAGAACAAATTGTGGTATGTACATTCATCAATGTGATAATGACTTAGTAAGTGAATAACAGTGGTAGCTGCTGAAAGTCTTACCTGACAAGTGAGAATGGCTCAGTGTTATACTGTGACTGCACATATTGTAAACTAATAATGTGATAATGGCTTGCATTTTATTACTGCAAGGTTCTGCATACTAAGACAAAAGTGATAATTGCTGCACATAACCTGTTGAGTAGACATTTATTACATTCATGGTGCAGGTATACTTCTAAGACTGAGTCATTACCATCTGTTAGGAAAAGAGCTGAGTAATTCAATAAACATAGTGTAAGAGTTATATATAACTGAGCCCTTCCCTTCAACTAAACTGTACACACAAAGAGAAGAACTCAGAAATATTGCCCTACATACTGAGTTGATCACTGCCAGAGCTAGTGTAAAAGCAGTAATAAAATGTATATATTTATATCACTTAGCCCTTACTGTCAGCAAAGCTGTACACACCAGTGACAGAGTCAGAAGTATTGCCCAACACTTTTGGTTGATTCATGCCAGAATTACTTCACTCAAGCTGAATGGTACATTAATAAATGCTTACATTCCATAAGACAGCAGCTAGACTTTCAGTGAGAGCATCCCTCACATTAATTTCAGTGAGAGCATCCCTCACATTAGTTTCCATTAGTTTCAGTGAGAGCATCCCCACATTAGTTTCAGTGAGAGCATCCCTCACATTAGTTTCAGTGAGAGCATCCCCACATTAGTTTCAGTGAGAGCATCCCCACATTAGTTTCAGTGAGAGCATCCCTCACATTAGTTTCAGTGAGAGCATCCCCACATTAGTTTCAGTGAGAGCATCCCTCACATTAGTTTCAGTGAGAGCATCCCCACATTAGTTTCAGTGAGAGCATCCCTCACATTAGTTTCAGTGAGAGCATCCCTCACATTAGTTTCAGTGAGAGCATCCCTCACATTAGTTTCAGTGAGAGCATCCCCACATTAGTTTCAGTGAGAGCATCCCTCACATTAGTTTCAGTGAGAGCATCCCTCACATTAGTTTCAGTGAGAGCATCCCTCACATTAGTTTCAGTGAGAGCATCCCTCACATTAGTTTCAGTGAGAGCATCCGCATCCCCACATTAGTTTCAGTGAGAGCATCCCTCACATTAGTTTCAGTGAGAGCATCCCTCACATTAGTTTCAGTGAGAGCATCCCTCACATTAGTTTCAGTGAGAGCATCCCCACATTAGTTTCAGTGAGAGCATCCCTCACATTAGTTTCAGTGAGAGCATCCCCACATTAGTTTCAGTGAGAGCATCCCCACATTAGTTTCAGTGAGAGCATCCCTCACATTAGTTTCAG
Source organism: Protopterus annectens (assembly GCF_019279795.1). NCBI lineage: Eukaryota > Metazoa > Chordata > Ceratodontiformes > Protopteridae > Protopterus > Protopterus annectens. The sequence continues at coordinate 397,644,704 of NC_056726.1, forward strand.
TGAGAGCATCCCTCACATTAGTTTCAGTGAGAGCATCCCTCACATTAGTTTCAGTGAGAGCATCCCTCACATTAGTTTTGATTTTGTATCACTTCATTTATCTCTATATTTATCACTGAATAAAATTGCTTCTTACACAAAAATCATATATTCAGTAAGCATTTCACACAGACACATAACATATTACTCCAACTTCTTCCCCTTATCTTAGCATGCATTGTTCTGAAGGATATGAAGTCTGAAAAAGAAATGTATATCTTTATTTTTTTACTTCAGCCCTCAGTTCATCCCAGTGATTTGCCAGAAAATATCAAATTTTATAAGGGACAGATCAAAGATATGAGGCAAAAAACTGGACATTCTGCCCCCCCTAGAGCAGCACCACCTGTGCGACCCTGCCACCCCTGCAGCAGCCCCCTCCCCAGACATTCCAGTGTTCCACTACTTGGCTATTTCACTCCAGTTACCATAAACATGGTTCAAACCAGTCAGTATGCATACTGCTTATTTACTTCTACAGTGATTACAGATATTGAAATAAATTAACACAAACACTAATACCCATTTGCTATACAAACAATACAGTCTGACAGTGAAGACAGACAGCATGATCAGTACACTTCTCTGTCCTTGAAAGTTGCACTCAGACTGCATAAAACCCACATTCAAAGAAAATGCATCTGGCCACTGTAGGATTTTTATGGACATGCACACATGTATGTGTTCTTTCATTCACCTCTGTGATTGTATTAGATTATATTCCTTGCAAGCAATGAAACAAAGGTTATGAACTAATAATCACAACACTACCCATTTCAGAACATTTCACCCAAAAAGGCCACTCAGATATCTGTCATTACAATCCACCAATATCAGTCCATAAGCACAATCTGTAAAGAAGTAAAAGTCATTTTAATAATTCCACATCACAGAGATCTGTACCTAATGAAGAGGTTGGTACTGGCAAATGCTTTACATTTTAGTGTTTCAGATACAAATTCAATGACTGGAGCAATAGGGAATGACTGACAAACTGACAAGTTCATAGTAATGAGGCATCTCATACAAAGGAGGGCACACTCAGGAGTGCAGAACCCTTCTCATTCTTCCCTCCCCTTATCAGCTTCTACAGGCGAGTTGCTAAATGAAGGCATATCACACAGGCCATAGTCATGGATTGATCTTAATGTACCCACTGATCTGGCTCCCACTCCAAGATGTGCAGATTTTGGCACATACTAAAAACAACACAGGAGAATGGCAAATGTTGAAAATATCTCTTCTCCTTTAAACTTTTTTTTTGCAGGGTCAAGTCCCCTGCATCACTCCATGTGGGGGCAAGCCCACCACAACCCCAACCTTATATATACCACCTCCGAGATCACAGTACCTCAGAGTGGTACTGCTTTGGAATGTTATTAGATTTTGCCAATATTTTGCGTTTAGATATTTTAAATGCCAATATTTTGAACTTAAGTTATATATTTTTTGATACTTAAGCTGTTAATATTTCAGTGTTTAGACGTTTAGTAATGCACCTACAGATAGATAGATACATACATAGATAGATATGTTCTGAAAGATAAATTAAATCTTTCACGGCTTCCTCTCATGATTATAGCTGTTAGACAGTATTATTTCCTGATATGTACTAAACAATCAGGCAGATTACCTGTAAAAGTAAAGCAGAATTAATATTAAAACTAAAATAAAATACTGTTAGCTATACCACTTCTCAAATGTACGTACAGAGTCACGGGCTAGTGTATTATACTTTCATTACAAAAAAAATAACATCTGGTAAAGAGCTTTCATCTACTCGTTGTAGACTTCATCAGACCACTATTAATTCAGTAAAACATGTTTAAATAACATTTGTCCACCAATGGGAATCCCAACCAGCCAGTAAAACTTTAAAGGACTTGATTTTTGATTTTGGTAAAATGCTGGGTATTATTAAGGGATTACAATTAGATAATATGTATTTTAGTAGATGTATTGAGTTAAAAATAGTGCCTATGCACCTTCATTTTTTTAAAAAAACAATGGGAATTGAAGTGAATGAAGAGAATTCTAAAGAATGTAACAAGTTATTTGACAATTTTGGTATTAGTTTTATGGAATTTATAATTAAGTGCAATAACAACAAATTGTGCAACTTGTTAAAAGATTTAGAAAAATTGAATGACTTTATTATGAATGATTTACTGTTTAATCAATGAGGGGAATTATACAACAAGCAGTTTGACATAGTGGAGAAAAACAGCAAAATAATATTCGATAGGAAATGTCACAAACTCAAGCGTGATTTGGAGCAATATGAAAAACATATGGTATACACATGGAACAAGGGGAAGAGAAGTATCAGGGGTAAAATAGGAGTAATGGGGTACACTATATAACAGGTGAATGCAACAATTATGTTAATGACAATAGGCGAAATTACAATAACAGATCTTTTTTAGGAGGGAGGAACCAGAGATGGATGGGGGAACACAAAGAATGGCACATAGATCAGGCATACAGGGACTGGGGTTATCAATTCCCAAACAGAGGAAGGAAGAATTGGACAAAAGAGACCCAGTCATGGAACAAACGATAGTCCAACCTAATGAAGTTTAGTATAGTTTAGGAGATTTTAACATCTTTAATTACGCACAGCTTAAATTAGAAAAAGAAAATTTTTCATTATTTTCTAAGGGAATGAAATATGTCCCGAATATGAATTTTAATATAGTTGATAATTTGACTGAATTTAAGTTATATTTAAGGAAATTAAATTTAGCATTTCACCTCCAAGATAGTAAGTAAATCTTACAGGGCAATGAATTTAAGAAGAAAAGTAAATATACACCCTCAATATACCCACTTTAGTAGCTTATGAGAAGGTAGTCACCAATGAGTTATATAAACTTCAGGAGATGTGCAAGAAATCATGGGTGAAGGATAATTTAGGTAATGGGGAAAACAAAATATTAAGGGAATTATGCAGTAACAGTAATATACGCATAATGAAACCCGACAAAGGTGGGGGAGTAGTGTTGTATGACACTAATGATTATATTAACAAAGTGCACGACATTTTATATAACTCTGATAAATATGAAGTATGCATGTCCTCCCTGTGGTCACATGGGTTTCCCCCGGGTGCTCCAGTTTCCTCCCACATCCCAAAGACATGCTATAAGTGGATTGGACACTCTAAATTGGCCCTAGGCGTGAGTGCATGCATGTGTGTGCCTTCTGTGGAAGGTTGGGCGCCAGACTGGCAACTTGACACTGTAAAACTCCACTGCCAATCATGAGCGGACAGGTGATCCGCTGTGGCGACCCCTAACTGGGAAAAGCCGAAAGAAGAAGATCATCTATTAATGATGTTAACATAGCCTATCGTCGTATAGAACTAGTCTTGGAAGAATTTTTGTTGGACAATAAAATTGATTTGGATCTGTATAAAATTTTACATGTAAAATCTCCAGTCTTGGCTACTATAGTGGGCATTCCCAAAATTCATAAACATTTATATGACTCACCCCCCCCCCCTGCTTTCGACCAATCATTTCTGGTAGTAAGTCTAATACCTTTCCTTTTGGTGCAGTAATTGACAGGTGGCTCAGACCTATATATGATTAGGTCCTACACATAATCAAGGATTCTTTGGACTTTTTAAGTCATTTGAAACCTAAACTATGGAAGGAGGGACTCATATTTTTAACTATAGATGTTGTGGACCTCTTCTCCTGTATATCCAAAGAGGATGGTATGGAAAGATTTAGTAACAGCATTCAGAAATACACTCAATTTCAATGGGACAAAATTTGTTTGGTGAATTTATGTCTATAGTGCTAGATTATAATTATATATTTTTTGAGGGTGAATATTACAGGCAAAATAGGAGGTAGCCATGGGTGTGGCCTGTGCCCCAATATATACTAATTTAGTATTCTTTTTATTGGGAAGAGGAGTACATTTTCAAGAATGTATATTTTAATTATATCAAATGTTTTGTTAGGTTTTTGGATGACATTTTTATCCTATGGGACAGTACAACAGAGGGCGTAGATTTGTTTGTACATTATTTAAACAAGTCTAGAACCTATCTCAATTTTACATATAATTATAGTAGAGAAGGAATCTCTTACTTGGACACTTATATTTCAAATACCCCACAAGGATTTAAGTCCAAGATTTATAGAAAGGACACATTTAGTAACTCCTATTTGGAGTACACTAGTTGTCATCCATCAAGCTAGAAAAGAAGCATATTGAAGGGACAATGTATCAGAGCTGCCCGAATGTCCTCAGACTATGAGGAGATGGTAATTGAGATAAACTATATTGGTGCCTTGTTTATCTACCAGGGATACCCCAAAACACTCATTGATGATGTTACTAAATATGTCAAGCAGGAATGGGGTAAAAAATATAAACCCCTTTTGGGGGTGGGGTTAGATAAGGAAATACAGTTTCACATAATGAAAGTAATACACACTATATGAGAGTCTGTATATTAGAATGTAAGTCTTATGTTAAAGAAGTAAAAGATACAATTGGAAGGAATTGGAACATACTGAGATGTGATGATGAAGTACACAATAAATTAAGTGACAACCCAGAGTTTGTTTACAATATGGGATATAATTTGAAAATAAGTTTGAATCAGGTATTTTAAATACAGGATATGCAGTGAAAGAAGGGTTGACAAGAAAATGCGGGCACTATAATCAGTGAAACGCCATTTTAGAAGAGAAAACCTTAATTTTAGGAAATGCAAATCATACACTGATTAGATTTAAGAAAGGGAATTGTTACACTCAACATGTGATTTATTTGGCTAAGTGCACCAATTGCCCAAGTTTTTATGTAGGCAAAACAGACAGATGCCATAGGAATAGAATATACGACCACATGTATAAGGAAAAAGGACAGCAATAATGCACTCTACAGGCATTTGGAGGGGGTATTGAGTGTCATTCATTTAAATTTGCGATATTGGAGCGCATAAAAGCAAACCCGAGGGGTGGAAACACTAAGTTAATCCTGGGGGAAAAAGAGGTCAAATGGCAAATATTAGTTAATGCCATTACACCCCCTGGTTTAAATGATTACATCCCCATTAAACCAGTGTGAGAAGCAAGAATATAACTCTGTGTATATAATATGGTATAATATAGAATAGGTTGTCAGCTGTCATCGATTTAGTTAGGTAGCTTATGAATTATATATTTTTTCATAGGGGCAATTTATTTGTTGGATATGAGTAACATCCACATACAATAATAGGGTTGCTCAATAATTTGTTTTCAAGTTTTATTTTTTAGTATTTAATAATTATATCATTCCATGTTAGAGTTAGTACTTTCTTATGGTTTTATATGAGTATGTCCAACAGGATTTAAACTAGTTTTAACATTTCTACAGCATATTTTAGTAACTGATGTGATTATATTAGGTATATTTAATCAGGTTGACTGTAGTTTTAGTGAACATATAAATATTTATTAGTACTCATTAATATTTCACACTGCTCATAAATATGTATTAGATTAATTGATTATCCATGCCCATCGGTGGACTAATGTTATTTAAACTTGTTTTACTGAATTAATGGTGTTCTGATGAAGTCTACAATGGGTAGATGAAAGTGCTTAACCACATGTTATTTTTTTGTAATAAAAGTATACCACATTAGCCCATGACTCTGTAGGTACATTTGAGAAGTGGTACAGCTAACAGCATTTTATTTTAGTTTTAATATTGGTTTCCGAGTTGATTTTTGCTGGTGGGTTTTTTTTTTTGTATTAAAGCAGAATTATGTCATCAGTATCTTAATAAGAGTAGAAATTCTTTTACCTTCCAGCTTATAATTTGAGAACATTATAGCATTTTCATATCATCATTAATAATTAATATTTTATTGATGACATACTTTATGATGTTGAATCAATTTCTGCTTTTGTCTACCAGTATCCATGAAGCATGGTTCCTAACAAATGGTGATTTGTACAGGGTAAGGAAGGAAAATGTCGGCATGAAAGACAAAGAAAAAAGGTACATGAGAAGTTCACATAGCAGCATGTGGCAGAAGAAAAAAAAAAGAAAATGAAGGCCGCCCGTGCTCTGGAAGAGACTTCTCATACATGTCAAGCAGAGCACCTCACTGGCCCTCTTCAAGAGAAATCTTGATGAATGGATGGGAAATAAAGTTCACCCCAAGGATCACTCCAGTGGCTCTACTTGACAGAGGCACAGGGAACTAACGTCAGGCAGCTCAATGCCAGGGCACTTCTATGGGCTAGGCTTGTAAAGGCTCGAGGGCCATTAGCCTAGTAAACACCTAAGAACCTATAAGGACATGAAAAACAGCAGCAGCATAAAAATATCAGTGAATCTGAAGAAAAACGAACATCAGAGAAAATGAATCAAGTGTGGAGATTTCAAAATAACTGGAAAACTGTGGTCACAGGAAAATTAAAATGATCTTTTAGGAACAATGGACATAAAAAGATGCTTTGGAATAAGTTCAGTATAAAAGAGCTGTGAAAAAACTGTATGTTGTGTTACATTAAGTGTTAACTGTATTGTAAGATGCTGGACAATTTATGAGGATATCTAAAATAATTTTTACTGATAATCAATTTTTAAAGTTGGTTGATAAGTTAAAGGACATATGTTTGGAAAGGGTTACCTATATCCTTATTGTATGAAGTGTCAGAACAAAATCTTATGGGCACATGACATGGAATTCCAACCTGCTTTGGAGGATACTTTGGGCAATTTAAACTTGAGGGTTGTTAAAAACAGACCCCAATGAAAAGCCATGATTTTAGGGTACAGCATTGACAGCAGTGAAGCTAAACGTATTATTATTATTAATATTATTATTTGAAATTCTGCTGCCTTTCCAGTTTTGACTACAGTACTTTATTAGATATGGTTAACAAGGCCCCTGAGGACAAAATCTTAAGAAGAAGTTTGAAACTTTAGCTGACAATATGAAGACAGTCCCTGTCAATGTTATCCAAAAATGTGGGATGTTCAATTGTTATATCACTGATAATTTTTTGACAATATTTTAACAATGTTCTTCATTTTATGCAATGTTGGTGCACCAATTGTAGTTCAATTGGATGATTTGCATTGCTAGCTATGGCACATGTGATGGATTTTTTCACTGGAACAATTGAGAGGATTCTATGAGCCAGGATTTATGAATGTGTTTATAGTATACAGAGTGTGGACTCTAAAAGTGCCTCTTGTTTTATTAGGGGTAGTGGAAAAAATTGACATATATAATTGGGGTGACAGTTGGGAAATGAACCTGATTACAGAGAGCTTGCATGGCAATTAAGGTTATATTCAGTAAAACTTCCTTGTTTGATTGATGCCGATCATTGAGTATAAAGCCCCTTTCAATATGTACCCATCCAAATACTTAACACAGTTTGAATGATCACAATAGTTTCTCATCAAGAAAATCAACCAAGTTTCTAAATGATAGAAACTCCACTGACTATCGCAAAGTCTTATCCTTCTCCTTGGTATCATACTGGCTACTGAGGGGTGATCTCTTCCTCATGTACAAAGCCGAAACAGATGCTATCCTCTCAGTTCTACTATAGATCTGCAAGTTCAATGGTGGCATAAACACCCTCTCACGAAATACTATTGTCTTCTTCAACATAAATAGAATGAGTTGGAGGGATAGATATGTATCACAAAGAATTCCACTTCTTTGGAATCAATTTCCTCTCAATATAAAGCAAAGTACCTCCGTTACGCTACTCAAATGAAATCTAAATAAATGGATGAGAAACCACAATTTCTACTCTGGTTTTGCACCTTTGTCCCTTATGGATAGAGGTAACATGTAAGTGTTCTGTCTGGCTCTTAGTTATTCATAACAAGTATTTAAAACTTCACTGGATTTTAGGGCTAGGTTTCCAAAGATCTTCACGCATCACTAGCCCAGTAAGTACAGTACCTATAAGGCTGTGAACCTGTGAGAACATTAATATTAGTTATGTTCTTAAACTGAGCTCTGCCAAGCTATGAAAGTGATTTTAACAGCACAATTCAGTTTATGTGATACTTGTTTGGTCATGTGACTGAGTATTTTAAGAGTGTTGGACACATTATTTAATTTATTCAAGGAAATCGTAATAAAGGTATAGGTGAAAGTGTTCAGTACAAGATGGTTCTTGTGTGACCCGGTGCTTTGTTTTTTAGTTTTAGTTACTTATGTTGGCAGTGTGTGCAATTATTTTGGGTTATTGGATCTCAATCAATATGTCTACATTGAAACTGTCCAATGGAAGGCAAGATGTGAATCAAGCTAAATTTAATATTTCTTCACTCCTCAGTGATTTAGCCACTTTGAGAAGCAGTTATCCCATCTGGTTGCCTTGCAGAACAAGCCATTAGATGATGGTGATGGTAACGATCACTTTACTGTTCCATGCATTAGTGTTATGATTAATTTTATTTATTTATTTTATTTTACATTTGTTGACCGGGCTAGTCTAGCTGGACATACATCCGTTTTCAGTAGAGGCCCGGGGAGAAAAGCTCCAACACTAGCAGTAAACAAAAAATATAAACAAAACAACGATATGAATGAAAAAGTACAAAGTACAAAGGTAGCCTTGTTTAAAAACAAATGACAAAAACAATTAATTAACTGAATTTACCAGCCTGCAATCTGTCAAAGCCAACTCTCCAGAAGGAAGCTGTCATATTTTAAACACAACCTCACACAAATTAATTTGGTTCCAGAGAGGTACCAGCAATGAAACATTTGTTCAGTAAATATTTGATATTAAGTACTTCCACTGACAACATCACTGACTCCCTTAAGACACAACTTGACAGACTTCAGAAATATTAACAAAATTAAAATCTCTGCAACTTGACAACTGATTTTTTTCAGGGAATGCATAAACACTAGTGCATCCTGAATGAGTTGCACTTTTACAAATTCCCTACCAAATGTGAATCTGATTCCTTGTTACATATGGAGTTCCATATGTTTGAATGATTCCAGCACTTGATATATGTGTATCTTTAAAAGGGTTGATTCTCACTTGTGCTACCTTAAAAAACAAAACAGGTTAAAAACAGAGAGGGTCAATAAGGACTACAAAGCCTTGCAAACATATCCAGTTCTCAAGTCTCAGGACAGTTGCTGTGACTTTAAAGACACCAGTACAAATATAACTGAAATAGAATGACAGAGGCTATCCATTTCACCTTTTAATCCCAGTGACCCTTTAGAGTTTTCACCTGTGTGCACATCCAGAAGATTAGACAGCAGGCTGAGCCAGAGGGGTCAGGATCCACATTCCAGTAGTTACATTCCAACAGACAACAGGTCCAGCAGAATCAACCAACATTCTCCAACTTGGAGGGGATGTACTTTTGCTTGGGGGATAAAGCAACAGATAGAGTCAAGAACTATGTTTTGAACTAATGGAGTTGGTATTGTCCAGATTTATGAGAAAATACATTTTAAAATCTTTAATTGTCAATGTTTTGATATCACTTTTATGCATCATTTTTTGAAAGAGGCTTTAGATTTGTTTGAGTAGTTATATAAACTTGGTAGTTGCATTGATTGATCTTAGATTATTTACTAGGAGGTGAACTTAAGGGCAGTGATTTACTAGGGGGAGTAATTTCAACCCTTCCCTACACCCAATTATTGTTTATTTGAATGGCTATGTGAGGATGATTTTATCACACTCTTATACCTGATGAAAGGGATTTGTTATATTCTTTGGACAGGGGTAAAGCCATTCACCTTTTGAAGCCTGATAAAGATGGGAAATGATGATAGTGAATGCCATGGATTATGTTGGCAAGACGGCGGCTGTTTTTAATTATTTTACTACTTATAGGCAGGCCTCTAAGTGAAGGCTTAATAAAGGTGTTCCTTGTTTAAAAAGGGGCAGGAATTTAATAATTTATGCAATTTTGCTTAGGTTCTATGATATGTAGCAATATATGTGAAGTATAATGTTTGTTAATGTTAATTTAATGCAGCTTTATTACTTTTGTATAAATGTAAATTTGCCTATGTCAGGTGATAATTCAATAAAGGTGTTTAAAAAGAAGAACTAAAGATTTTTTGTAGGATATAGGGACATTTGTTTTGTGATGTTTTGTTTTACAGAACAATTTTTATCAAGGTATGTTTGGGTTCTTAAATTTCAATAAATATTTTGGCTATTTTTAATATCACAAAACACAAAAATAAATTCCAGATCTTCTACAGTGGCAAGTCGCAACTGCAGGTGGGTCAAAAATTAAACCATTGGTATGATTCAGTGACAGAAACCTAAGGAAGATCTTTGATCAGTTTGATTATATACTAAAACATTCTTGGCATTTCCTTGATCACTTGTGAAATGTTGAATTTTTATGTGAAGCTAATTTGGTTATAATAGATGTTAAGCATCTGTTCAGTCATTCCCCACCCCACTGGACTTAAATAGTTTAAGGAGGTTATCACTGATTTCAATGAACTAAAAATACTGGACATTTCTATAACCGGTTATTTGAAAGAGGTGGTTATATACAGTAATTCTGTTTATTCTGAATGAGAATATTATCACCAGTTGATTAGGGTTGCAACATGAGAAGCATCTGTGCCCATTTATACTTATTTACTATTATGCTATCAGGGCATTTTTAATTCCATTTATTCACAGTAATGGGGCTTATATTTAAAGATTTTTAGAAGACCTTTTTCATGATTTGGATACGTAATGCTGAACAACTTGATGATTTTTTGCAACATGTAAACTCTACCATTGAATTTTTAACATTGAAACAAGTATTTTCATAATATGATAAATTAGTTATATGTCAGTATTTGGAAGGACAGGCAGCAACAGAGATATGAGTCTAATATATATATATATATATATATATATATATATATATATATATATATAATCAACCTTTAGCAACTCATATTTGTACTTTTGCACCTGTCACCCCTATCTAAAGAAGCCTGGCTTAATTAAAAGACAATTTCTTATAGTTTTTGATGGAAGTCGATAAGTTAAAGGGTGAATTTTTGGAAAGGGGATACCCCAATATCTTTATTGGATGAAAGAAATAATCTAGATAATAAATATGCAGAAAAAATCTTAAGGGGACACAGCAATAGATTTCAACCTATTTCACCTTCTCTTTCAAAGTTTTCTCCTCTCAGAAAAACTCTATCCCCATAGTAACTAAACACCCCTTGACCATCATAGCAGACCCAAACCGTTTTCTTACTCTACGCAACTATCTTTTGAACCCAATCTTTCATCTCATTACCAGTCTTTTATCTGGTGATATCCATCCCAATCCCGGCCCCTCCTCCTCTTCCTCCTCACACAAGCCTATATTCTTTACTTCTCTAAACTCACAAAGTATAGTGAATAAAGTCCAAACCCTCCATGCATGGCTCAGACATAACAAACCTTACATACTATCTATTTCAGAAACATGGTTAAAGCCCTCTATAAAAGACTCTGAAATAACTCCACCCAGCTATTCAATCATTAGAAAAGACAGGACCCAAAAGAAAGGCGGTGGAGTTGCTCTCCTATATTGCTCTTCCTTGCTAGTTACCCCATATGACAAAACTACCGCTACATTTAATAACGCTGAAATACTCCTACAAGTTAATAAGCACAAATACATATGCCTAGCATCCCTCTACATCCCCCCAGGGGACAATATTTCTACACTTGAAAATATCCTCTCTTGGCTCTCTGACAATATTAGCAATGAAACCATAATCTTAGGAGATGTAAATATTAACTGGGCCTCCATCCAGTCTCCAACCAACCCTCTTAACATCAATCTATATAACTTTTCCCAGCTAATCACCACCATAACCCACCCATCTAAAGACCCCTCCAGTGGCACCATCCTTGACTGGATTCTAGTGTCACACCCCCACTATTTTTCAGATAGCGGTACCCTTCTTGACCCTCTTAGTGATCATCTGCCTACTTTCACTCACCGACTCCCCTGCATCTCCAACCGCACCCACAACTACATCACTACCCGCAATGACAAAAGCTTTAACCCATCAATCTTCATAGATTCCCTGAAAGCAATTAATTGGAACAATCTAAAGACACTGCCCTTAGAAGAAGCAGTTGCCCACTTTAACTCCACATTCTTAGGAATACTTGATTCCCAAGCCCCTCTAAGAACAAAAAGAATAAAAACAAATTCAGCCCCCTGGCTAACCAAAACCACACTTTCAACTATGCGCCTTAGAGACAAAGCCTGGGGACTCTATCTGAGAAATAAGACTCCAGATCAACATATTGCATACAAAACTCTTCGAAATAAAGTAAAAAAGCTAATAATCTCTGATAGACAAAAATACTTCTTCACACTCCAAAATAATAATAAAACTAACCCTCAAATATTCTGGAAGGGGATCTCCACCCTCCTTAACCCCAGCAAACCACACACCCCAACCCCAGACCCAAATATCCCAGACTTGGATTTAGCTATACAGTTCAACTCCTTTTTTATTGACTCTATTAGCAAACTCACCTCCTCCTTCACATGCTCCACCTCACCATCTAATACACCCCCTCCCTCTCCCGCAAACAACCCTATCCCCAATTCTACTTCACACTGCCTATCTTCCACCTTATCCACTACTCTAACTGCCCCATCACCTGTACCCTCCTCAAATTCTCTCTCTCTCCATCCCTCTCTATTCTCATTAAAACCTATACCCACTACCCACTATAAAGAAACTCCTTCAGAAACTGAAGCCGAAGCCATGTACTAATGCCCCTGACAACATTCCCTCTTATTTCCTACGTATAGCCGCAGATGCAATTGCCTATCCCATTAGCATTTTAATCAACCGTTCCATCCACGAATGCACTGTGCCCCAACTGTGGAAGCAAGCATTCATCATCCCCCTGAATAAAGGAGGCAACAATTGCAACTTCAACAACTTTTGTCCTATTGCTATTCTGTCCCCCATTTCTAAACTTCTGGAAAAGTGTATCCACCTTCAACTCTTGCCACATCTCTTAGATAACAACCTGCTAACCCCTACACAACAAGGATTCAGGCCAAATCACAGCACTATGACAGCCCTCTTGTCCTTTCTTGAGACTGTTAACACAGCACGTGATTCCGGCCACATTGTCTCTACCCTACTACTTGACCTCTCCAAGGCCTTCAACACCATCTCACACAATCTGCTCTTAACCAAACTGTCAAAACTCAACCTCTCTCCCTCTTCCATAAATTGGTTCTCCAGCTATCTATCAAATAGATACCAAGCTGTAATATGGAAAAAGGCCACTTCCCCATTCCTTAGTACCCCCACTGGAGTTCCCCAAGGATCTATTCTTGGTCCCCTCCTCTTTAATATATTTATCAACGATTTTCACAAATCTATCCCATTTGCAAACATCATCCAATATGCAGATGATTCCACCATTATCTGCTCTGCCACCTCCTCCTCTCTGCTCCAAAAACTTACTCAGGAAGCTTTTTCAATTACTGAACATTGGATGAAAATAAATCATTTAGCACTCAATGCCTCCAAAATAAAACTTATGGTATTCACCCCTACCAAATCCACCTCCTTCAATATAAACTCTTTCTCAATTACCAGCCTAAATAACTCACCCCTTGAGCTAGTGTCTGAAACTAAGCTACTAGGTGTACAAATTGACAATCGGCTTTGTTACAAATCCCATCTACAACTAAATATTAAAAAAAACCATCAAAAGCTAGGTATGCTCTACCGTCAGAACCAATACCTTACAAGCTCCTCCAAAATCACACTCGCTTCCTCTTTTCTCATCCCCTCCCTTCTCTATGGGGCCCCATTACTGAGTAATCTTCAGACCTCTCCAAAAAAACAGCTTTCCTCCTGCTATAACAAAATTGCCAAATTCGCCAACAGCCACAGGTCCGCCACCCACCATTGTTCCTCTCTTCAAAAACTAAATTGGCTCGAATTACCTAATCAACTCATATATATACAGCTGACTTTCGCTCACAAGCTCATTCTTAGCCCTTCTCTTTGTCCCTCCCTGTCTTCTGCCTTCAAAATGCACCTACCAAATAGAGTCTTAAGGTCTAACAATCAAAACCTATTAGAAGTACATAAACCATGTCATCCCCCAGGCAAACACTTACTATCTTTTAACCTTGCCCGTCTCTGGAACTCACTTCCACCATCCATTCGTACCACCACTAACCAGTACATGTTCAAAAAATCTCTTCATACATATCTAAGATCCCAATGGGATTGTTCTTGCTCCCTCCCCTCATAATTCTATGTTATCCCATTCTCCTTCACATATATGATACATAACTCTTCCTAACTAAGCTTATGTTCCCTCAGAATATCTACTCTGTAATGTAATTTTATGTTTCCTTCTGAACAACTTCTCTGAATGCATATCACATTACTGTTTTCAACTTATTCACCTGACATTAATCCTCATCAGATTGTATTGTTTTGAATGCTTCTTGAATTTTGAGCTTAAATGTTTTAAATGTTTTAACTCTTACTCTGTATAATTATTATTGTAGTTTTTTGTATGTACCTAATTTTGTCTGTATTGGAGCTTTTCTCCCCAGGACTCCATTGAAAACGGGTTATTTTGGCCCAATGGACTATCCTGGTAAACCAACTGCAAATAAATAAATAAATACATTTTAATAATTTAAACTTGAGAGCTGTTGAAAACAGAACCTACAAACTATCTTGATTTCAAGGTACACCACTGACAGTAATAATGCTAAAAATGTTATCATTTGAAATTGTGCTGTTATTTCCACCTTAACAACAATAACTTATTGGATATGTTTGGTCTTAAGGAGACATTTGTTACTGCAATTCAGAATAGCAGTACAGTTTCTGTCAATGTTACCCAAAAATGTGGGATAATCCATCAATGCTGTTACATCAGTGATACATTTGGGGGCAATTTTTAAACAGTGAATACCATTTCATACATCATGGGTGCATGAGTTGCAGTTAAAAAGTTGTGATTTCCATTGCTTGTTGTGCTGCATGTGATGGATTGTATACTGGGAAAACGGAGGAGATTCTCCAAGCCAGGATTTAAGAACATGTTTATAATGACTCCAAAAGTACCCTTGGTAAGCATGCTTCACATTGCTTGGGACTTAAAAAATACTTCTGGTAATGGAAAGATTTGATGTTGGTATAGGTATGGCAGTAATAAAATATTTGTTGCACAGAGGTATTTGGGTATGTATTTTGCAAAGTTGAATTGGACATTGAGCTCCTTGCATTAGGCAGGTTTACTTACAGGATTTCAGCTTTCTAGCTCAAAAGAGTTATTTATTTTGAAGAACTGATAGGAATGTATAGTGTTTTTCAAAATAGCTTCTATAAATAGTTAATTAGATATCCTTTCTTTCAGAAACACTACGGCTCATTTGTGCAGTATTCTGTGGTGATGGGTATGACAGACAGTCTACTGGATAAGTTTGTTGATACTTATAGCTGAGATTAGTGCTGGGAGTACTTACTATTGAGGAATACCATTCCTATGTTTTGGAAAGATTTATACTATAATTGTTGGTTTGACATTCAATAAAGAGGAAAAGGACACATTCTCAAGGCTTGCAAGAAATAAATGGCCTCTCTGCAATGACCTCTATACTTGCATAAGTTATTACATACTATCATTTTTAACTCCACATAGATTATTCTGTGTTTCCTGTGACATTTCCCTTTTGTAGGAACTTTGAAACATATTCTTTAGGCTTGTGAATGATTTTCAGTGTTTTGGGAAGAAATAGAGGGGCATTTCTGGAAAATGTGGGGACTTATAGCAATAGTAATAAAATAAAATGAATTATTTAGAGTGAGAATCTCAAAGGATATTCCAAAATGTGGTAGAACAGTATTTCAATTTTTATTTATGATAGGTCAGAGGAATGCCACTTGTTATAGGAAGACACTGCATCCCCCAATAGTGTCACACTGAAAAGACTGAGCCAGCAAAGAGGTGCACACTACAATTAGTTTAGCTGAGGTCCATGGTAATGGTCCCACAATTTCAGGCAGATAGTCAAAATATTTGCTAGTACTTGATTCTTGGTGGGTCATATTCTAAAATCTTTATTGGTCTCTCTTTCTTTAACTTCGTTATTTGACTACTTTAGTATTATGTTCCATTTCCACTTGTTTGAAGCTGTTACAGATGTTTGTTCATATATTTTGTGATGAGACAGCTACACCCTGCTGTTTTCATTTGAGATATTCAGGGTACTGACAGAACCAGAGTTAGTTGGGCTTAAAGTTTGTTATTGTTTGTATAGGTGTCATGTAATATTAGATTTTATTAATAATTATAATATGGGTTATCATGTGTAGAGACACCAGTTGTATACAGTAAAAGGTTGCTAATTTAATGCCTTATACTGTCATGTTTATTCATTATGGCTTAATACTCGGACAGTAATTCATGGACAAGCACTGCATTCCTATGCAGCACAAATGTTTAAGCAGGTCACTGAATGAAGAATCACAGAGTTTAATCAGGCATTCATTCGGTATTGAATAGCATCATCAATATGAATAAGGGACTGTATAATTCAAGAGAGGTGTAATAATAATGGGAGAAAGCACTATGGGTAACACCTGTGACTCGGGAAGTGCTACAACAGCTCACATAACTGACATGATTGAAATCACAACAAGGTATGCTTGTATGGTTAAGTCAAAGTATGTTCATACATGTGACGTAGTGCCATATAGGTGTACCTTGAGCTCATTCTAAACAAAAAGTACAGCAAAGCAGTCACTAGATGGACTACCATAGGTGTTCAGAGCAAAATGCCAGCTCTGTTCATCATATATATAGGGTAGAAGAGGATAGATACAAAAGTAGCAAATACAGAGCAGCAAGCAGTGGGAAATACACAAGAGTAACTATAAGGAATGAAATGTTGGGGGAGTAGTTTTGACAGGAAAAGAGACCTTTTGGGGGGATTTATTCAGAGCTTCCCAGTGCACGGCTTGTACACCAGTGACTACAAGACTTGGATTGTTCTAAAACCATGTGAATCTACAAAGTTGATACAAGTATGTTCTGCACTTGTTCTAACTGTCTCAGTGCTATTTAACACTTCTGTGCTGCATTTATTGATTTTGTTGAATTTACTACTGTTTTTCAGTCTGTACTTAAGGAAACACTATCTGTTTGCTACTGTACTGCTCCCATGCTGTTTTAACAGTATTCTAATATTTCCCAACCTCCTCTAATACTGCAAAAGCTGTTCTGTGTTTGCCAAAGTTCTCTTGACTCTGCCAAAATATTTGTATTTCAAAATTTTTCTGGGTTGATGTGGTTCTCTTACATTACACAATTTTTTTCTGTATTTTGTGAACATTTCTAAAGGTTAGTGAACTTGTTTTCAAGGATTTCTGATACTGCAGAAATTCTTACTTTTGTTGTCAAGCATTTGTTACTGCACTTGAGCTCAAACCCAGTTTGTTTTACATTAAAAGGGTTGTTTTGCACTCTGGTGGGAGCAGACAGCTAAATTCAACCCATCTAAAGTTGAAACTACTGGTGGAAAGTTTATTGTGTGTTTATCTGATTATCCTGAGGGCTTAGCTGTTGTAAAAGTCTTTCATCCTGCTGGTATAAAATAATTACATTTTTGTGAGATTGTGCTCATTTATTCAGAGCATTCCTGTGCCTGGCTTGAACACATGTGACTGCAAGACTTGGATTGCTTCTAAAACCATCTAGAGTTACAAACCTGAAATTAATATTTTTTTTGCACTTGCTGTAGCTATTTCAGTGCTATTTAACACTTCTGTGTTGCATTTATTGATTTGGTTGAATTTATCAGTGTTTTTCAGCCTGCTTGTTAAAGAAACACCATCTGTTTGTTATTGTACTGCTTTTAGGCTATCTTAACAATTTTCTGATATATCCTATCCTCCTCCTATACTGCTAAAGCTGTTCTGAGTTTGTCAATGTTCTCCTGAGTATACCAAAATATTTCTAAGTTTTGCAAAGTTTTTCTGTGTTGTTGTAGTTCTCTTATGTTGCACACTTTTTTTCTGTATTTTATGAACATTTCTCAGGGTTAGTGAACTTATTTCCAAGGATTCCTGATACTGCAGGAATTCTGACTTTTGTTGTAAAGCATTCATTACCACACTTGAGTTCAAAACCAGTTTGTTTTACATTAAGAGGGTTCTTTTGCAGTCTGGTGGGAGCAGAGAGCTGAATTCAACCCATCCAAGCTGGAAACTCCTGGTGGAAGGTTCACTGTGTGTTTATCTGATTGGCCTGAGGGCTTAACTAATGTAAAAGTCTTTCATCATGTTGGTATAAAAGCCTCACATTTGCACAATGTGCAAATGCGGTTCCCTGTGCCTTGTATATAAGCAAACCTCTACAGTTTAAAATCATCTATAGAAAACACTCTCCATAGTCTTCCACTGTTCACAGCTGCTCGAAGAGCTGCCAATTTGTGCACAGGGCAGTACCACTGCTGTTCATCTAATAGTATTCTACTAAACACTGTAATTTTGTCCTTTAAGTGACTCTTCCCTTGTCTTTCCCATCTACTAAGGATCTGGTATAATGGATAGGCACTTCCCTGTCATCTCTGTTTTTGGCCTGATGGATATGGGCATGCTGAGACAGTGTAGTAACTCCCTAATGTTCACTGACAACCATTTAATTTTAGAACAGGCAAACACAGTGTGTGAATGATGTAGAGATATAATGTAATTGGAGGCAAACTTATCACATACACACACGAAAAATGCAAACCAAGTTGTTAGTGTTACACCCAAAACACTCACTCTCGCTACCAACACTAAGGAACAAACAGAGACCTACATATGCAGAGGTACTGACTTGTAATCTATCCAAACCTGCAAGGCCTCATAAATGCATCTCTCAGTGACCCTGAACACACGCAAAAAAGACAACACCTCACAAAACACATAACTCTGAAAATCATAGTAGCCCTACTTCCAAGGCCATAAGGCCAAATGTATTATTTATTGAGGATTCCATTGTAAAACATACTGATGTCCCCTTTACCAGGTTAAACAAGGAGATGATCACAGTAAGCTGCCTTTCTCGAGCTAGGATCCACCAGATCACACATCCACTTAGGTCTTTAAACCACAAGTATCAATATGACACAGTCATGGTCCATGTTTGTGTAAATGACCTACGATGTATCTCCCTGGGCTATATGAAGAGAGACATGATGGAGCTCTCTGAGTATGTGCCCCAGACAAGTTTGAATCTAACCTTCAGTATCATCCTACCTTCACCTATGATGATGCCACAGTACCAGCAAAAAGTGATTGACTTCAACAATTGGCTTAGTTTCTGGTGTCACAACAAGGGGATCCAATATTTGTTAGCCTAAGGAGGTATGACCGACAAAGCATGATGCTTTTCCAGAGATGGTTTTTACTTGTCACCACTTGACTTTCGGATACTGGAAAAAGCTTTCTCTCTCCTCATAGTGCCTTTTTAGACTGTGCCAAGTTGTTAAACCCTCCAACATAAAAAAATCAGTCATGACTACCTAAAGGTACTGCTGCTCAGTGCTAAGAGTTTAAATAAAAAACTGCACTCCCTGAAACACTCCTCACCCTGGAGAATGCACACATATGTGCAGTCATAGAAACATGGTTCAGACCATAGAAAGCACCCGGGTTATCAAAGCCTACAATGTCTTTCATACATTTTGATCCACCTCAGCTCAAGATAAAACAAAGGAAGGAGGTGTCAAAGTGTTCATAATGGACAAGAACACAGCTTGGCTGGTCCAACAACATGACTTACTCCATGCTCAGCTAACCACAGGTGTGACCTCCCTAACATATCTTTGCTAGCTGCAGATCCCCTAATATGAGTCTGGAAAACCACACCTCCTACCTAATCTTACTGGAATCTCCTAACATTCAGCCTAACATCATACTTACGGGTGACTTCAAATACCCCTCCATAAACTGGGAGAATTATATGACACATAATTCAATTGTTCGGAGGTTTTTGGACTTTGTCAATGCAAATGTCCTAGAGCAACTAGTTAGCTCTCCAACTAGAGGTACAAATATCTTAGATCTATCACTCATGGGGAGATACTGCTCTCTCCCATGCATTAACTCCTTCCTGATAAGATCTGACCATATAATGATTTCCTTTAGTATTAAAAGTAACCTATTACCCCATCAAACTCCAAACCTGTTAAGAACTTTGCAAAGTTGAGTTACCTCAAAACTAACTGACAGCTTATTAAACTTCTAAGCCCCTCTAAACATGGTTGACACTGAAGCCTACTCTGAGCTCTACACCAAACCACTATGCAACCACATTCATAGCTGCAGAGAGGAGGCAGTACCTGTCCGAGTCAAACCTATGACTACTGGCAAAAATAAACCACCCTGGTGGACCCCTAGCATAAAAAAGGCTATTCAACAAAAGGAAAAAATCCTCTGCAGAGCCAAGAAAGAACAGACAAATCAATGCAAAAATACACTCACCAGTATAAACAAACAAATTAGAGAGCTGGTCACATCTGCCAAAACTATGAGGCAAAGATAGCTTCCCATGTGAAAGATAACCATACGTTTTTTTTTTTTTTTTTTTTATTATGTTCATAACCCCATGGAAATGCTCAGCAATGTGCTAAGGTAATCATGAATGGCAACTCTTACACCTAGCCTGAAACTATAGAAAACCTGCTGGCTGACAAGTTCAGTTCAAACATCTCACCCTATCACCTTGTATCACACCCAAAGAAATACTCACAACCAACCCCTACTAGTCATTATAAGGGAACAGGTCCTTATCATGCTTGCTAAAGGCAAAACACTCCATGGGTCCCAACAACATTCCAAGATGCTTCTTAAATAGCTTAAAACAGAATCTATCAAGGCCACTAGAAACTCTATTTAACCACAGCCTCAGAACGGGCTTTGTCCCAGAGGAATGGAGGACTGGAACAATTGTCCCTCTGCATGGGGGGGGGGGTATCAACTGACTCAGGGTACTACAGACCCACAAATTTGACCAGTCTTATCTGCAAGCCCATGGAAAGAATTATTATGGACCTGATCAGTAGCAACATAGGAACCCTCCAAAAGCTGGACTAGACTAAGTATGGCTTTGTCAAAGAGAGGTCTTGCCTGCTCATTCTGGTGGACTTATTCAAGAAAGTCACCACAGTCATGGATGAGGGTAAAATGGTACACACCACTTATCTAGACCTGGCTAAATCTTTTGACATAATCCCCCACTCAGGGATTATAGATAAACGTACCGAGTTAGACATAAACCCCTACATCATCAGTGGCTCACTGACAGGACACATGTTTTCCGGATAGGTGGATCCACTTCTAATAAGAAACCTTTTACTAGTTGCATCCCACAGGGCTCAGTGTTGGGACCCCCTCCTGTTTGTTATATATTCCTCTGAAGTGGAGGCCAATGTTGGGGGCCTCTGGCTCACTATTTTCACTGATGACGTAAGCTGGGAGCAATCATCAAATATGCAAATAATGCTGACATCCTACCACTGGATCCAAAACTGTGGTCTGAGACTAAATGATAAAAAATGCTTAATCATACCCTTCAGTAAATCAGACATCCCTGTAAATCACAACATTGACAGCACATCCCTAAAAGTAGACACAGTGGTGAGGGACCTAGGAACACAGCTAGACAGTAGCCTAAACTTTGACCCCAATGTATCTGCAGTAGTGAGGAAATCCTTCTGTGTGGCTCAACTTATATTTAAGGGCATGGCATCAAAATCAAAGGAAGTCTTTGTGTCACTGCACTTGGCCTTCATCATGCCCATAATTGAGTACAATGCTCCCTTGTTCATGTACCTAACCAGGCACTTACACCAAATGGAGTGGCACCAGAGGTTTTTCACTATAAGAAAAAATACAAAAGGTAAGACACATGTCTTATGCAGACTGACTAAAGGCCCTACCCCTTCACTCCTTTTCATATAATTTACTGAATTTAATTTAAAATTTAATTTAAAAATGGTGCCATGGGAATATACATGTCATATTTACAGACATGCTAGCCACAAGCTTCGTTGCCAGTGGGATGTACATAGTTAGCATCAACATGTTTGGTAGCACAATGAACTATGTCAATGATTCACAGACAGTGGTGCTAATTAGCTTCAGTAGCATAGACACCACACTAAATGGACTTAGCATGATATAAAGCATTAGTACCCTTTTATGCAACATTACTCATTAGTATATAATTGAGGAACAGAGAAATTTCAGTAATGATTCTGCAGACTTTAAGCTTTGTTGCAGAAATGCCAAAGCCAGTTGTTGATGCTAGTGATTGTGAGGCAATTGTCAAGGTGTAGTTGCAACTGAGAGCTTAGTTAACTGGAATGGCACTGCAGCATCTGTATGTGGCTTTGGGGGGGGGGGTCAACCATGTATAATGGACATGTTGCAAGCAGTATTGGGTTCTAGGGCCAGGGACATGGGACATGGTTACAGTATGTAAAAGGAGTTGCATAGCCTTAACTGCAGCTGATAATTGTGCTCATAAACGGGGGGGGGGGGGGGTGGCTATAGGTAATGGCATCACACAGCATATCATACATTCCTAATGATTCACATGTTTCACCTAGAGGTGCACATATACTGGCACTGGCAACAGAGGAAGGCAAAGTTTTGTAAAGTTCTCTAGCCAGGTGAATAAAGTGCTATTGCAGACCCTCCATGCATGCATAGCATGCACCTCCTGGGCAAAAGTGTAACAGTCAGAGATTGGTACGTGCCGCTCATCTGGTCAGGATAAAATAGACAAACTTCTGCAGGTTCTGTTCAAGCAGCTTTATTATATACAAATACATCAGAATTGAGGCTTAATAACTTTAACTTAAATAAACTTGCAAGCAAACTAGCTATCACATTCATACATGCTCACTCTCTGGCTGCACTCTCAAAATGGCACTGAAGCTAGCATGTGCTTGCTATATACATGCACGTGCTGTCCTTGAAACACTTCTTAACACACACTATTCTGCAGTAGGGTGGCATGTGAATGCTTTAGGCAAACATAATAGATATTTACAATAGGTTTAAAGAGCTTTCAGTGATATAATACTTAATGCAAAGGAAATGGGAGGAGATATTGAAACAGGCAAAATTACCACTAGAACTGAATGGGTTCACTGAGGCTGAAGGCATTTTTAGTTTCACTGGCCTGAGGTGTAACTTCTATGTCTGTAGATAGCTTGAATGTGGGAAGTGGAGTGGCACCAACCATGTATTTGTCTAGTGGGTAAGCGGCAGGTTAGAGATGTCCATCACAGTACAATATAGCAAATATACTGCTTGTTTTTTCACATCTTTTTTCCAAGCAACCAGGTGTAACACATGAATGAAAGCAAGAAAAGCACAAAAACATCATACAGGAGTGAACAAAATATAATTTTATGCAAAACTATAAAAAGGCACAAAAAACTGCATACAAACGCCTAACCCTAGATATGAACAGGCATCAAAAACTCTCCTGCACCATCTGTATATGCCAATTGTGCACCCTAATGGCTTGTACCTGGAGTAGCCATTATCTTCAACCCATTGTAGTTACAGCTCTAAAATTACAGCTCTGATGTCCTGATAGAGTGTACTGTAAAATCTTAGATTCCAGCAGCACTCAAGTAGGAGTACATTCTATCAAACATCACAAGTTGTGTTAATGTGAAAGCATAGGTGTACTTCCCCTAATGTAGGATCCCCAGACCTAACAGCTCAGCAAAAGCATGCCTGATCTCTGCTTTTACCATATTATATTTAATCTCTCAAATGAGCTGCTGTAAGAAAAAGCAATTTTCCAAAGCAAGGTATGCTGGGGTGGATGGGGATGTGGAAAAAATGTAGAACAACATAGGAAGGCCTTTCACCTTTACACATGAAATTCTATTCATAAAAAGAGAGAGAGCTCTCCACTGTATGTCTGAAGTAAAGAATTTATGAAAGTATACATGCATATCTGCTCCTCTGGTCTATAGCTGCATAAACTTACATTATGATGCATCTCTGCCAATATATTCAATAGCTGTATTTTAATCTGCAGTCTTGTACATGTTCTGAGAGTATAAAGACATGTGTGAATGGGTAGACAATGACAGTGTGTGTGTGTGTGTGTGTGTGTGTGTGTGTGTGTGTGTGTGTGTGTGTGTGTGTGTGTGTGTGTGTGCTCATACTTTCACATGTTCTACTTGCTGATATCAATAGGACACCTGTGGCTTATTATGGATGTGATGATATGAGGTATTGCCATCTGTGCCAGGGAGAGTATGTCAGTGCATGTGAAACATATGCCAGCATAGCCAGCTGGAGTTTTGTAAAGAGTTTTATGTAATTTGACTATCACACTAATTTGAACAGATGCTTGTCTTAAAAATGTATTTCTAAAGTTGCTTGTGCTGCAAATGCATCAACAGTGAGTCCTGCTGGACAAAAAAGATATTTACATGTATGTCAGACAGTATTATTATAACTGATTAAATGTATATGTTTTAACTGAGAATTCTGGAAGGGAAGAGATTAATCTCAGTCCAGATAATTTTGAAAAATAGGTTGAAAATTA